>NW_006800742.1:0-32854 GCF_000485575.1 Poecilia formosa | reverse complement strand
ATCCTCACTGTTCTTAGGAAGGAGAAATGTCAGTTTGTCTGCAGTAATACTGGAATACTGTGAGACTGAATTAAAACAATACTCTGACCTTGGTGGAACAGTTTTCACATTTCCTCTAAAGTGTACCTATCGTTTTATTGTGCTAATTTTCATAATTTTGTTGTTTGTAAACTTTGAATGTATTGACAGTTTGTACAATTGTCTTATAGTATAATGGTTCTTGAAAAAATGTTGGTAAGACTTTATTTGACTGGGTGTGCATAAGACTGATATGATGCTGTCATAAACATGACATAACTCCTGTTAGGAACATACCAACAGTGTCATGAAGTGTCATTCAGTAAATAATGACAATTTTAATGAGAATTTGCTTTAAAAGTTGGATGAAAGGTTTTATGTTATGTTTGTGACAGTGTCATTTCAGTCTTATGCACACCCCATCAAATAAAGTGTTACCAAAATGGTAATGTATTGAAAGCACAATGTAATTATAGTTTTTGTTCTTTAAAGTAATAACTTTCGTGTTTTTTTTTTTTTTTGCCACACTTAAATTTTCATGTTCATTGTGTTCACTTTTGACGTGTAAACTGATAATTTATGTAAAGCTCCTAAAGTTAAGTAAAATTGGACAATTTCAAAATGTCGGTAATAAAACAAAATATTTGAATTACCTTGAACATCTTGTGTAATTAATCTTTCCATGTAATTGTAGCCTAAAACAATGTAAGTACTGTAGTGTAGTTATGTGTGTAATATACAAAATAGGAAAGTAGGAATAAAGAAGACTTATGAGTAATTAAAATTGTAGTTTATTAGCAATAACAGTAAATCAAAAATAAAAATTAAGTGTAATTTAAATACATTACTAATATATTAGTAGTGTATTTAAAATATATTTAAAGTATATTTTTAATATAATTCTCTTACAGAATTAGTACACTCAAAATATCCTAATCAAGCTCTTGAATAACACATAAAAAGTATACTTAAAGTATACTAAGTACTACTTGAAGTTGTTCCGAAAAAGTACGTTGAAGTATACTAAAAATTGTAAATTAATACTATTAACATATACTAAGCACAAAAAAAGTTGTTCCAAAAGAGTACAGTTTAAGTACATAAATCAAAGTATGCTAAAGTATGTTAAAATTTAATATACTAAAATATACTTTTTTTACTAGGGCATTCTTCAATAGGTTCAGTTCATGAACAAGTTCAGCATCATCCTTTTCTCAGTCAAGCAGACGTCCCAATAGACGACTTGAGCAACAGCTTTCCTGTCACACCTCAAATGTTCCGTCTTCCACCTCAGCCATAGATCCTTGTGGTTCTAAATTTTTGTCTTCAACCAAATCAGGAGATGCTCCTGCTCCCTTTGCCTCCACCTCCCACCCATCTGTCTTTAGAAGTCAGGTGAAGAGGCAGTGGGAGAGACTAAACTTCACCAGTTCCAAATGATGACAGTTTCCAAGCCCTGGAGGTTTTTACAGAGCAGCTCTGTGGGATTCTGCAGTATCTCTTCAACCTTAATCTGAAGGTTGAGAAGGTTCCAGAGCGGCAGAAGATATCTAGCCTTGTCCCAATGTCCTGAAGACACTCCTGCTGGGCCACCTGAGAATTCAAACAAGCACATATCAGGAATCCTTGCAACTTATTTATTGTTGTTTAGTTGAAGTTTAAATGGCATTATAGAACAGTGCCAACAAGCCCACTGTCATTTTGGACAAAGCAGATAGCTATGATGACCATGTTCTTTGATTTCTCCAGAACATTTAACACAATTCAGTCTGATCTGCTCAGTCAGAACCTCCAGAAGACAGGCCTCAACAATCATCAGTATCAGTGGATCCCTGACAAACAGACAAGTGTTTTAGTTTGGCTTGGCCTTGTGTTTTTGAATATTTTCATGACCATCCATGCAGAACCTCTGATGGAACGTTTTCTCAGTGTTATAACGTTTCCCCTCTGTTTTGATGTAGTGAGGATGGTTACATTTATGCAGCTCAAATCTGGTGTCATTACTCAAAATTACTTTTTTGTCTCTATATTTCTTGGTGTACTGTAAGCAGGCTGCTTTGTGGCATTGCCATAGCAACGGCTTTGGTCTGATGACTCAAACATACAGGGCATTTTATTGTGTATCTTTAAACAGCTACATTGCTTTATTTCTGTCCTGGTATTCAGCGGCCTCCGCCCACAAACACCACCACCTCCACCCCCATGTGAGCAACAAATAATGAAGAGCCCATGAAATCAACAGAAATGAGAATAAATAAGTAAATATACAATTAAGATAACAATCTCCATTAGAATGTTCTTTACCACCAGTTCTGAACAGAACACTGGTGGATATTTGCACATTCTGAACTACTAAGTTTCAGACAAGTAGATTTTTTTCCCTCATAATTTCTAGTTATAAGCAAACGGATCATAGGTGAGGATGGTTTTCATTTAAACCCATTTGTATCAACTTGTGTATCTTATTATAGGTCAAAACTTCCACCTTATGTAAACTTTTAATCGAGATTGTTTAGATTCTTTCTGTTGACTTTATTCTTCAAGAGCAAAAACAAATATCACACAACCAGTAACTATGACTGAAAGAAAAGTGAAAAATGGCCTAAACTACAAAGTATTCCTATACTTTAAAGTTTTAGATTAAAAGTTAATACTTTTTAATCTAAACTATTCATTTTTAAAGCTCCTCAGCAAGCCAGCACCCAATTCTTTTTTTTTCTTCTTCTTCTTTTTTTCTCCCCCATCTGGGGACCTTTCACAATTACACATCACCTTTCAGAAATAAAATTCAAACATTATACATTTTCATTACTCCAATTTTCATTCTTACCATAGTTTGAATGAAATAGCTGTTGAATTTGGCTTCCGATCTTGATCTTTAATCTTTGATAATCTGTTCTTGCATTTTTAAGTCATCACCTTGACATTAGATGAAAATGGTCTCAAAACAACAACACTGTTTATCGCAATAACTGATGGGACAATTTATCATTCAGCAAAATTTGTTATCGTGACAGGCCTATTCCCTTCGACTGGTGCGTCAGTGGCTTTTTAGAGGAACAAAACAAAAATATTTCCAACGTCAAACCTCCAGCTTTTCAACACATGTGGTCCATAGTTGACAATCTCTGCATCTGATCCAGTACAGCTGTAGGCAGCATCAACCTCTGATTAAATTGCGCTTTGTGTAGGTTGATTTGCTCCAAAGCAGTAGATGGAAATTACCTTGAATTGCAATTAACTTTTATTTTCTTTTTTGGAAAATTTCAAAAGTTCACTTCAAATTCACATGAAACTGTAAGCAAACATACAACCATTTGACAGCTGTTCTGTCAGCTGTCAAATGGTTGTTGTTTTCAGAACATTTTCAAGTTATATAATGGTAATAAAGGCATAATAATGTAAGAACACATTCTCCGGAAATTTTAAATGAACATTGAACACTGGAACTGAACATTTTAAATAAGAAAAACAACAGAATCAACAAATAAAATACACTTGAAGTCTCTGTAAACAACATTTCCCTTCAAATACAGGGTTAGCTGAGACCAAAGCAACAGACTGGAGACTTTTGTCATCCAGTTTTTAGTAGAGAGAAAAGAGAAAAACAATAAATTATGCAAATGGAAATTATTGAGTTTGTGTTAATTTATCATGCAATTAATTGATTTAATGCTTATTGTGACTGTCCTCATCTGAAGTTGTTAAAGGATCAGCCTTTCATCTTCTGGCTTCATAACAAGTAGTAGGCCAATTGTTAAACTAAAAAAAAACATGCTGTCCACTGAATATAATGACTGTTCAAGCTTTGATGGTAGCAATTGCTGTCAAATGTTTGCAATAACTGGCAGACAGTCTTTCACAGGAAAGTCTGTGGAGGAATTTTTGTGCATTTTTCTCTCTTGTTGAAATGTTTAATCCAGCTGTACTGGCTGGTTTTCCTCCATGTACATCATGTTTTACGTCAGTCTACTCTAAGGCTGAACTTTGACCAGGCCACTCTAAAACCTTAATTTAGTTTATTTTGATTGAACCCTTGAGTGGTTGCTGTGCTTCAGACTATTATTCTGGTGCATAATTAACTTTAAGGTCACAATAGACCAAAGTCCAAAGTCGGTCCTCAAGGGCCGGCATCCTGCATGTTTTAGTTCTCTCCCTAGTGGTTGTAACAACCTCCTCAGCAAGTCAGTGTTCTGCTTAGGCCTTCTAATGAGCCATCATTTGATGCAGGTGTGTAAAACCAGGGAGAAAACTATAACATGCAGGATGCCGGCCCTCGAGGACTGACTTTGGGGACCCCTGCAACACTGACACTCCCCTCCAAGGTTTTGTGTTGAGAGCAGAAATACTGCTTATGTTAGGGAAATGTATCCCTGTATCTATCTTATCGGGATAAATAAAGTCAACTGAATTGAATGGTGATCTTGTTTTTCACAATCTCACAAGTTTGCACTATTTAGTCATTTAAGTTGAGTGGTATTATTGCTTCAAATGTGGGTCAGTAATTTCTGCTGATCACAAAACATCCCAACTGCAAATTATGTCATTTGTATTTAAAAGGTCCATTAAACTAAGTGAAGGTAAAATCATGGGTAACTGATTGTTACCCAAAATCAATTACCCACTTTTTATTCATTACAATGAATACAATGAAAAAGGGCCATGTGTAGACAGTGTAGTGGACATGACAGCGGGGGAGGGGCTTCCAGATGGCTTCTCCAATGAGATTAAGTCTGTTTTGTTGACACTAAAAATAAAGGAGAGTGTTGGCATCATTTTGGAGCACATAGCAATGAAGCTGTTGGGAGAATTCTGTGTCTCCTCAACAAATGCAACCAAATGCACTGCCTGGCCAAAACGATACAAGTCACCACAAAAAAAAAAGAAAAAGGTCACACAGTTACCTTTGCTTGGATTGCCTTTATCTTTGAATACAGAACTCACTCACTGTGTAATTGTTACTAAAAACTTAATCAAATAAAGCAACAATTCACAGACAAAATATCAAAAAATGTTCAACACTCTTTCTATATGACTCTACATTCTTTGTCACTTTTACTGTTGCACTGGAATTTCTACACTGTGGAACAATATAGGGTATTTCTGTTCTAGATAGAGTAAAGTGAAGATTCAGTCAGAAACACGGATGTCAGACTCATTTTTGTCCAAATAAATTAAATGTCTTTATTTTGGGAGGTCAGAAATATCAAATTATTGTGAATTGGCTTTAATTGATAAATATTTGAATAATAAATATTTCTGAAGCATACTGGAAGAAATATCCACATTGCCTTCCAAAAGTGACAGGAAACTATAAAACACTGGAACATTGTGCTGTAGCCTGGCCTGCTTTCTCCTGCTGTTGTTAATTTAATTCAGCTGATGCTGTAGCAATAAAGTGTTTTTACTGTTGTAGCTCAGTGGATGCCAGCATCTCTTAGTGAGAGCCCCGGTTATTGCTCTGATAAAAATTATTTTGTTGCAGACCTGTGTATAAATGACTTGTTTTTCTTACTTTTTACTCCAGTTTATCCACAACTCTTTGTCCAGGATTCTGCATTTGCCTGTCGATCTTATTGTACATACACTCCCGATCAAAATCTTAAGACCAGTCAAAAAATTGCAAGAATTTGCATTTTGCATTATTGGATCTTAAGAAGGTTCTAAGTAGAGCTTCACAATGTTAAAAGAAGAAATCAGCGTAAGAAACAAAAACTTTTGAGCGGGGAATTAATTGAAAACTGCATTTACACTCAAACATGATTTTTTTCAGCTGATCAAAAGTTTAAGACCATTGCTAAAAAAAAAAAAAACCAAAACAGAAATCAAAGTGTAAAAAAAAAGGACTCAGTAATGAGTAGCTCCACCATTTTTGTTGATGACTTCAAACAATCGTTTAGGCTTGATGCCAGTGTTTCCAGGAGGCTAGTGGGAACGTTGCTCCAAGTGTTGAAGATGGCTTCATGAAAGGCATCCACTGTCTGGAACTGATGTCCATTTTTGTAAACTTCCCTTAATGGCCTTAATTTGGGTAGAGGATCGTCCCGTGTCTTGACAGACAGCCAATCAGATCCTGTGGCTCAGAGCTGGTGAATTTTTTTTGGGTCTACCACTTGACTTTTTTGTTCCATAACCCTCAGGATCATTTAAAAAATGCAAAATGACTGTCTTACTGCGTCCAACCTCAGCAGCGATGGCACGTTGTGAGAGGCCTTGCTTATGCAGCTCAACAATCCTACCACATTCAAAGTCAGTGAGCTTTTTTGCTTTTGCCATCAGGAGGTCTTGACAGTGTAAAGACTTGACAGAAAATGACATGGAATCCAGATTTTTGCACAGCTTTTGGCTTTTAAAGACTATGGTCTTAAACTTTTGATCAGCTGAAAAAATCATGTTTGAGTCTAAATGCAGTTTTCAGAAAATTTCCTCCTCAAAAGTTCTTGTCTCTTGCACTGATTTTTTCCTTTGACATTGTGAAGCTCTACTTAGAACCTTCTTAAGATCCAATAGTGCAAAATGCAAATTCTTGCAATTTTTTGACTGGTTTTAAGATTTTGATCAGGAGTGTGTTCTGGGAATGCAGTGTTTGGTATTCAATGAATCCAGTAATGTTGCTCTTGGAATGAATTGGTAAATGTTTAATTGATTTTAATTATTATGCATGATGCAACTGTATATTTGGAAAAGGTTAGAGTATGATGTTGAATTTATGCAAAATGTGTCAATGGCCCCTTTTGAATTATTTTGGTTGCCTCATTAATCCTTGGTGCCTCGCCTTGCTCTCCAGCTTCCATCTCTTCTTTCTCCTTCTGTCTCTTCATGTCTTTTCACAAGAACTGGATTAGTCCATTTTCAGTTGAACCTTTGTTCCTGTAGAGGACTAATCCAGTCAAAATTTTCGATTAAAAATAGAAAAAATTAATGGCTTGATAAGGTAAAGTGATGTGTGGCAAATACTGCATGCAAAAACAACAACAACAAAAAGGTTTTAGTTAAAATTGTTCATGTTAAGTTAAATGCATGTTTTAACCAGCGGTGCATGTTTTGATTAGTTTACTGTTAAAGCCATTGAATCCGATGATTGTTGGCCTGCTAGTAAGAGCCACACTGGCACAGCGGAGGGATGTTTTACTTTGAAGGAGTGAGAGTCCAAAGTGTGTAGCGGGTGGGTTTTTTGTTATCATTTATGGTCCAAAACAAACATCCACATTATTACACATTTCTGTTGTAGTTCTATGCGGGGATTTATATACCATTAATTCACAACAAATTTTATCTCAAGGCGCTTTACAAAAAATTAATTTCAATTCAATTATAAAAACTAGATTTGCAGGAATTGATTGTATAATATGCAACACCCACAATCCCGCTGTGAATTTTAGGCCTTGTCAGCTGGCAGTTTTTGGATGAGTGCATTGCCCAGTTGCACACTGATGTGGCTTGGGAGGAAGCTGGAATTGGACCTCAATTTATCTNGAGAGTCCAAAGTGTGTAGCGGGTGGGTTTTTTGTTATCATTTATGGTCCAAAACAAACATCCACATTATTACACATTTCTGTTGTAGTTCTATTCGGGGATTTCCTGGATTTATTCAATTCAGTATATTTATATACCATTAATTCACAACAAATTTTATCTCAAGGCGCTTTACAAAAAATTAATTTCAATTCAATTATAAAAATTTGCAGGAATTGATTGTATAATGTGCAACACCCACAATCCCGCTGTGAATTTCAGGCCTTGTCAGCTGGCAGTTTTTGGATGAGTACATTGCCCAGTTGCACACTGATGTGGCTTGGGAGGAAGCTGGAATTGGACCTCAATTTATCTGACTGCAAGATGGCTGCCCTTCCCAATGAAGCACATTCAACCCCCAATCACTCCCCAAAGAACAATATAGTCACATTACGGGTCCAAATTTCAAAATAGAGCCAGTGATGCAGACTGGTTCATTCTTCTGTTATGTTAGCACTTTGATGTTACTCTTGTTTTTATACCTAAAGGTTTGCCTTACACTTGGCAAGATATTCCTAAGGTGTTCAACATTTCTGTCCTTGTGGATTTGGAGAAATTCTCAGGGAACTTACAGTGGCTGCCCAGTAGGTGGCGAATGGCGGCTAGTCTGCCTTCCTTAGCCACATACATACAAGAAAGCAGCATTAAATAGCTGTTCACCACAGACACAATTGTGTATGAAAAGGGTTCATACAGCTGTTATCCATCTAGTGCTTAGAACAACATCAACTTCAAGGTCATTCATTGATCCGAAACAGAAGTTCTGCTGACATGAGGAACTTCTGCTTGCTCTGCTTTACTCAGTTTTGTTGTTTTTTACCTGACGGATGTGACTCCCACTGACAACCTGCAGCACCTAGTGGCCAAATACACAGGCAGCATTAAAGCAGAGGGTTTAAGTGAACCCTCTGCCAGTGAAACTGGTAAATATTATTTGCAAGGTAAAGTTATTTATGATGTAAAATAAGTTTTTAAGAAAGGAGGAACAAAAAACTGTACTCAACAATGAAACGAGCAGATATGAAAAGATGCAGAAGTTAACTTCTCATGCAAAAATTTGCACAAGATTTTTGCCTCATGCAAAAATCCTTTATTTTTGATCGGACTAGCGTAAGCTTATTTTTCTTCTCTGCTACTTAGAAGTTATGAGCTAGAAACATTCATTTAGTGGACACTAAATCAGATGCAGATGTCAGTTTGTTGTTAGTTGTTTCTTCTGTTTTCACATTTATTTAAAAAAGCAAAGAAAACAAGAACGAAAGATTTGACCGTCATAACCAATGTACCAACAAAACTTAATCATGGCCTGACTTCAGATGAATGGATGATTTACTTTGTGTTTGCTTGCAGAAATACTGCAGTTCTATATTGCAAGGTAAATGATGTCCAACTTCTCTATTGACTGTTTTTTTTTTTCTTTTCCCTTTTCAGATGCTTGTCAGGTGGAAGGGAGAGCTGGTCTCAGTGGAAAGGCAGTAGGTTGTTGATTTTCTAACAGCCTCTGCTGTCCCCTGGCTTAATGGGATCTCTTATCCACGCCACGCCGCTGTCGCACGTCTGGAGTTTCACTTTCCTTTCCCTGCATTCATTTGCCTCCTTTCCATTGTTCTGTTGCCCAACCTAAATGATTGAAGCAGTCTAATCCAAAGAGCTAACAGATTAGAGAGCAGAGATCATCCTTTCAATTTGTTTATGTGACTACAGTATTCTCCCACTTCATCCTCTCCTCTTCAGTAACTCTTGCCTTCTTGCAGAAGCGATGTGCAGGGTGAGGGGGTTTGCCTGCTTTTAGATTTTTTTCTTGCCTCCACCTTGTGTCTTCATGTTTTGGGGGTTCCTTAGTGACCCCACCCTCTGTCAACCACCCCGCACCTATTGCCACCACGGCCGGCCACCCCAATCGCCTTGTTGCCATGCCGACAGAGACATTGGCTCCTCCCCTGCCAAGTAGCAAGTCTGCTGGCCCCACCACGCCCTTCAGTTCCACTGTACCTCTTCGCATCCTGAACAAGGGCCCTGAGTACTTCAGACGGCAGGTGAAGTACTGCCGTAATGTCATTGTTGTGATCTTAATGAGGACTCCTGCAGCTGAGGTTGAAGGTCAGATTAGTTTTGGCCTTTTAATAATTTCTTTGAACCATTTATAATGGTGAAACAATGATGCGTTACAATGTGGTGTCCATAGTTACTGCTCTGACCCTACACATGTTGAATGATTTTATTTTTAAAGATCTATTTTTTCAAACTTCTTCTAATTTAAAAGTGATTTTTAAATTCATTTCAGAGCTTAACAGCTATGTGTAAATTGTTAGAAATAATGTTCGTAGATGGCTAATTGTAATCCTAATTGGAGCGCTTCTTTTTTTTTTAAATCACATGTCCTGTTTTAGCATTCCATGCAAACCATATGAAGAAGCTGGATGACTCTTCATATGGCATCCAGCTTCATATGAAGAAGATGAATGCTCCCGCCTGGTAAAAACCAGCCCCTTGTTCTACATGGACTGTGGACCCTTGGCTAATGATAATTCAATAGTAACTTCAGGGGATGGTGTCCTAATTGCATGATTGACTTTATTAAATTACGGTTGCCCATGATATCATGTGAGACAGGTTGTATTATGTAATTTGAACCTGTGCTGGTATGACCTCTGACCTTTTGGATTATGTAACCGTGATTGTGTGTGTTTATGGACATGTGTTGTAGAAGTGTGTGCTAAACTGTCATTTGTACTTAAGAGGAAGGTCATAAGCCTTCCAGCGCTCAGCAGCCCGGAACTGCAGGGCGGGCGGCCTCTGTTCCTCCACAGACGCCCTCTTAGCGTTCTACCTCAGCAGGAATCCGCCCGACAGGAAGGCAAGGAAGCACTTGAGTAGCAAAGACACACAGGGCTTACACTACTACTAGCAAAGGTTGAGCCTGGAATCCGGTCACCCCACCACCCAGGTTTCACCCGGCACTGAGGATGGAGAACCCCATCCTCAGTGCCGCCCATTCAAAGAACAGGGAACTGTGCCCCCATATCGTAGCACTCCTGCAGAATGATGACCTTCTCAGCGTCAGAAGTCCTATTTTACTGCCCAGGGTTCAGACTCCATTCAAACTCACAGAGAACATCTTGGGTAAATTAAAAGCCTTTGGAAAGTTAAGCTTTGGAGAAAAAGCCTTTAGGAACCTGCTGTGGAAATGCACTCCTGTATATAGTTAAATGTCTCTGGGCAAGTAACATCTTGCTGGGTACTGCCTTTTGTAACTTCTGCAAGAGCTTTGCCACAGTATCTGACCACTCCTTCTGACAGAGTTGGTGAATATCTTTCAAAGAAGTTGGTCTACTGGCACAGACCCAACATCTATACGTGTCGTTTTCAATAGGGCTGAGGTCAGGCCAACATTATTCCAGATACTTGATGTTTTTCATTTTCCTGTTGGAACACCCAGTTATCCACCTTTCAAAACATTTGACCATCTCACAGTTGATCTAAAGGTGAAGGAGAAACCTGTTGTTTGTGTGATGCTATTTACCATCATTCTTGAGAGTTATTAAAGCCCTTTGGCTTTAAATCTTCACTTTGACTTCCTCAAACATACTTGTGGTCATTGTAGCAAATGTTCTTTGGTTAGAACATTTCATTGATCTGATTGGTTTTTTGCAGAAGTATGCAGTAATTGGATCATACTGCTTTATGATGAAATGTTTATTTTTCCATGCCTGAAACTATTTACATAGAATCATTCATTTTTAATGTGTTCTCAGGCGGAGCCAAACCCAAACCGCCTGAGTGCAGTTGAGAGACTGGAAGCTGACAAAGCAAAGTATGTCAAGAGTCAGGAGGTCATCAATGCCAAGCAAGAACCAGTCAAACCGCCTGTCCTGGCCAAGCCCACCGTTGACCCTTCCATCCTGTCAAAGAAAAGCCCTGGGATTGGTGGAGGAGGGAACGGAGCCGGGACCCCTTTCAAAGCGTCCAATAACAACGCAAAGTCAGACACATGTGCATCCAGCTGTGGCAGCGGCAAACGGGAGAATTTAAATCTGGAGATCTTAAAAAATCTGCTGAACTCATCATCGTCTTCAGCAGCAGGTTCTGAAGGACTGTCAGGTGGAGCTAAAAGTGCCGTCCTCATGAGGTCATCAGCCAGAATGGCCCGAAGCTGGACACCGTTGGGGTGAGTCACTGCTGACAGTTGCATATTGTCTGGAGTATTTCTAATGCCTGTTACACTGAGTTCTTCTAATTCTGTCTCTGATTTTAAAGCTAAGATTTGAACACAACACTAACAAAAAGCTGAAAGATATTTTTTTACTAACTTTGAGCTTACACCTCAGCAAAAACTGTTGCCTGATATAAAATGATTCTGAATTTGATCATTGGAAGATTGTGAAATTCTGATAGGAGAAACTTTGCAGATATCTGGAGGAAACCAAGTCATTCTAAGGTCTTTTTATTTTGTGCACCACCTGTGAAGGCTGTTTTTAACATCAGTCATTTTCATAAAAAGCAATTATTTATGAACTGTCCAAGTTTTTCAAACCTTTAAGTAGCAGTCTTAACTATTAAAATGTCTATAGTTTTTTTTTCATTTTATATATGCAAATTGGAGACTATTATTGTCAACAATAAAAATCACTTATTTTTGCTATGTATTCTTTATTACTATTATTTTGTAGTAACTTTTTAGCTACTACAAAAAGTTACTATTTTTTGTAACTTATTTTGTCAAAAAGCCTTTGTTCATGGTTGATTTGTAAAAGCAATAAAATGTGGAAAAATCCAAGGGTGTAAATACATTTCATAGGGTACTGCATATATCTGGAATTTTATGTATTTACAGTACATGGAATTTCATCCAGTGGAAATCAAAACATTAAGAACCAAATGAATGGGAATTAAATTGCCAAAAACTTTAGTGTCTAAAAAATGAACTTTGAAAGGCAGTTGATGGCTAAAAATTAGGAAATGATGCAAAAGGAAATCATGAATAAATGACTTTAAATTACAAAACATGCACAAGTTTTTACAACATTTTCATCAACACAGCCATTGTTATGCATACACAATTTTCCAGAACCAGGACAATTTGCCCAGAGAGGGTTAGGGTGACTTAGTAATATTTTCAAAACAATGGAATATCTAAACGGGATTTTTGACCTTTACAAACAACTATGCCTACAGGCTAAGAGTGAAGACCATTGCAGCATTTGATGAGCAGAATTTCTGGAAAAAAATTGTTTTAGATGCTGCAAAGATTCAGGAAGATCTTTAAATATCCTGTTTTTTTAGTGATTCAAATGAGTGTCAGTTATTTTACATAGTAGTCCTAAGAAGAAGAGCAGTTCTTTTATTTCAACTGAAAGGGGAAATAGTAAATGATATGTACTCATATAGCACTTCATCAAGTCCAGAGGACCCCAAAGCACTTCACACAGTGACTTTCGTTATTGCAGAATATGACTCTTTTACCAGCAACAGAGAATATTCAGAGATTTTAATTACAATGTTTTTCCAAAATAAACATTGTTAATTTAACAATTGCTATTTGGGATAGAATCTTAACCTTGTGCAAGGTTGCCAGTGCTCTATGGCTATGTATGTTTAAAAAAAACAAAAGTAACTGTGTATAAGTTCTTGACGTGTTAAAATCTACGTCATTAATTAAACAATATATATCTTCTGGAAATTTAAATCAGGTTTTGTTGGAGCCAAACGTGATGTGCTAGTATTAGCACGTAATGTGCTAATACTAGAAATTCCTAAAACTGTGTCCCAGAATAACACAGATGTGCAAGGCACAGAGTGTAGCAAATTCAATAATAGAGTGATTACTATAATAACATTATGCTCACGTGTAGGTCCTCTGTGGTCACTTGTGTTTGTGGTGCTTTCTAATACTCTGTTTCTGTTTCTCCTTCTAGGATGCCACTAACATACAGATCCACCATGACTCTTAATGAGCAACCTTCAGACTCAGCTCCCAGTCCGAGCACCTCGCATTCTCTCAGATCCTTCTCTCACTCCTTAAAGGTCCCCCCAATGGCAAGTGGGGGGCGTCGCACTCCACAACAAGCAGGAAACCTGAACCTTAGCAGACGAGTCCAAGATGAAAGAGGATGTGAAGGAGGAGTTGTCCAGCGTTCTCATTCCCCACTGCCACCTCTCCTGACCTCCCACTCATCATCTGACCTCCTGCGACTGTGCAATGGTAAACCGCTGCGCACCAATCAGTCTAGCAGCTCCTCAGCTCCACCCCTCCCTCCCAAACCAAAGCCCACCTCTCTCCCTCCTGCACTGTCCTTGTCACTTCCACGTGCGCGTCCGCCAATGTCACCTACGCCCTGCAACAACACAACCCCACAGTCTTTGCCATGTGACTTTGGAGACCCTGCTAGTGCATCAGCCGAGTTGAACATTGATCTGGAGC
Source organism: Poecilia formosa (assembly GCF_000485575.1). Lineage (NCBI taxonomy): Eukaryota > Metazoa > Chordata > Actinopteri > Cyprinodontiformes > Poeciliidae > Poecilia > Poecilia formosa. The sequence goes on along the minus strand of NW_006800742.1, from coordinate 18,900 downwards.
AGGGTTCAAACGTGACTCGTCGTTCGTCGCTGCACAGATCCAAGTCAGACCTGTCGGATCGGTATGCCCGGGCCGGAGCGGATGTGGAACGCTTTTTTAATTATTGCGGCCTTGATCCTGAGGAGTTGGAGGCAGTGGGTCCCGAGAACTTTGCACGGGCCAACTCGGACATTGTCAGCCTGAACTTTCGATCAGCTTCTATGATCTCCTCCGATTGTGACCAGTCACGGCGATCTTCCAATGACGGAATATCAGAAGAGGATGAGGGGGAGGAAGAGGAAGAGGCTGGTGAGCGCGTCCCCTATGGCATCTCAGCTGTGGAGCGAAATGCAAGGGTTATTAAATGGCTGTATAGCATTAAACAAGCAAGAGAAACACAAAAGGTTTCCCATGTTTAGATTAGGTTCATGTGGACTGTGGATAATCTCTCCCATGGCTCCAAACTTGTAAGGTCATGTCTAGCCGGATTTAAAGGCTAAAGAAGAAGAAAATTATTTTAGTTTTAAGAATGAAGGACTGAAGAGGTGGTCTAAGAGTTCATATCAAACAAACAAGAGGTATGAAGAGAATACTCCAAAATACAGAAGAAGGTGAACAGAACCAAACGTGGACAGATGTCGTGATAAAGACTCTGTCATTTTCTGTTTCTCTCTGAAAGCCTGACTGACATCTCAGTTGCACCACAACCAAAAGCATGATACAGTGAGCTAGAGAATGGATCCACTCTGTCAGAAGTGTTTAGCACACTTCAGTCCATCATACATTAATGTGACTGACATTCCAACAAAGTGCAGCCTGATGTCACTTCCCTTTATTCCCAATCCGTTTGGCCAGTTTAGCTTCCAGTTCTGCACTTTCCACACTTAGAAATGGCCTTCAGTCTGAAACATCAAACTGGAAACAGCAGATATCAGTATTGATGGTTTTATTGGTGCCTGGAGTAGTTGTTAATTATACCAATTAATTTTTTTCCCAAACAGTATGTACACCAAAAACTCCTTTATGTTCCAGTTCCATGTAAAAACAATGACATATTGTGCTGTCCTACAATTCTACCAGAGGTATTTGCATATGTCCATCTCTGCTTGACTTACTTAACTAAGCATCATTCGAATATGTGAAGATTTTATAATTATTACTTCCCACAGAGTATTTTTCTTACCAAAACCTGTGAATGAAGTAAGACATGAGAGCTTGTTCACTCTAAATATAGAATGATGTGGTTTTCTTCAGCTGAGTAGCCGTAAGAAACCGATTTCAGACTGAAAATTCTCTGTGTACCCTGCATTCCACCAGTGATGCTAACTTTCAACATCTGTATGAAATCCGAGAGTCTCCATTAAAAAACAGGCAAGAGCTATTTGAGTGTCGTCACTTTGGTTCAGACTTCGTACAGAGGAATGAGAGGTGGGTTCAGAATTTGATTCATACTGTATTTATGCCAAAGGGGGAAAAATGTTGTAACTCATGTCATCTAAGTCTCTTTAAAGAGTAATTCTGGTTGATGATTGCGTCGGTAAGAATAATCTCCAGTAGCAGCCTTATTTAAAAAGGCTTCTGACTGACTGAAGGTTGTTGCTGTAAAATGGTAAATGACTTGCATAGCACCTTATCAAGTCCAGAGGCCTGTAAAGCACTTCACCACATTCAGTCATGATGGAGAGGAGCCACAGCTTCCAGAGGTGAGGCTGCCAAGCACCTGTGCCACCAGGCCCTCTGACCACTACTTATAGGTGAAGTGTCATGTTACTGCAATGTTGCCCAAGGACACGACAGTGGTGGAGCCAGGGGTCAAACCAAAAACTAAACAATTGTGGAACAAACTCCTACCACTATCACCACCATTATCCCAACATTCATGAGTGTCCTGACATGCTAATGGCTTAATTAGCAGGCAGCAGACAGGATACTCTACAGTAACATGGATTACACCATCAGTTCTAACCAACGCTTGCTAATCTACTTCATTTGCTTTTGCCAATCCTCTTTAAATCTCTGTTTGGCTGTATGGTCAGAAAGTGAATGGTCAGGGTTATGATCAATGAAAGAGATGGTTTGAGAGAGAACTTTTTTACTTCAAGAAGACGTCCAGCATTGCCACGTGACCTAGACCTCATGCTAATCCTTTGCCCTGCCAAGTAAAATTTTCTGGATCCATCTCTGCTGCTTGTCAACTCTTGTTGAATAAATACAACTGCATCTCAAAACCTGTAAATATGCAAAGTTCATTTATTCAGTTTGAATAGTGAGAGTTGCATTCATTACATGAGGCATTTTTTTGTCTTCATTTTGATGATTATGCATTACACACCTAATACAAACTTAAAATTTTGTTTCTCAAAAGATGAAAATATTACATGAGTTGAATAATGAAAATGTAAGATGATGAAATATGTCTTGGCCACACAATCATGGGAAAGTCTGGTCAGTTAGAAGTTGTCATGCAGGCAGCCATTAACACCATTATCAAGAAGGTTAGGCTGTAAAAGGTCATTGCCAATGGCAGTATGTGTGTGGATATGTATGTAAACACACACACAAAAAGTATATATATATATATATATATATATATATATATACACACACACACACACTTTTTGTACTACTATTACTATTGTAAGGACAGGAATATGATCTTAAAGACCTGTTGGGAACTGAAGGAAACTTCGATGATATTTATAGATTAAGGAAAGCAATATTTATTTATCTTCATAATACAAAATTAAAAATGGAGTTTTTAATAGCTGTCAAGTAGTGATGCTACACACTCGTGTACAGTAGGTGGCGGTATACACTGAAAGTTGTTTGCGATCTGCCACAATAGGAAGAAAAAGAAGAAGACGACGAGGATCTCTCCAAAAAGAAATTCCTGCTTGAAAATGTAGATATTTCTCTTACTTTTAAGTCCGACTCTATAATGTTCTTAAGCGTGGTCAGAGTTAGCTGTAGCAGTAAGCTGCTTGTTCCTCTGCGACGTTTTGCTAGCGGCATGTAAAGGAGTCTGGCTGGAGCTGGAGCAGAGTTATATCTCCGATACAAGTACCGACTCCATGGGTTCAGAGGTATGTACTCGTTTTGTAGAAGTACAACAAGATGTTGGAATCCGGTTTTTTAGTAGAGAGGATGCTACAAACTCTTAAACCAGAACTTTTCGACATATTTTTACAACAAGAGGCACGCGCTCACTCCCATGTAACTGCAGCTTTCTTTAATCCGTTTTGCCAGGACTGTCATTACAAAAACTATATATTTTGTGGTTTAGTTTGAATGTGGTTTTCTGTGTGTGTGTGTGTGTGTGTGTGTGTGTGTGTGTGTGTTGGTGTGTGTGTAGTCCCTCATTCTCTCCATGTCTCGTCCTATCAGACATGAGCTGTAGTGTCCTGGATGAGGAGCAGTTCCGTCGGTGCTGCCAGCTGCTCCTTCAGCGCTCTGACCAGTTGGGGGATGGCTGGAGCTGGGAAGCCGTTCAGGTGAGGAGGTTGTACTTCCTCTGTCACTGCGCACACAGCTGAAGAGTTAAAAGGCATTATGGTATTTTCTTAATACAGGGCTCAGAAGAGGGCTACCTCAGAAAGACTGCGCTAAGGTCAGTTCCTAGTGACTGGGGTCCACTTCATGACCAGGAGGGGTTTAGTTTCCACCCACAGACTCTGTGTGACTCTACTGGACATGAAAAGGAAGAAGTAAATACTTGTTTTACTTTGAAGCATGTAAAGATCACAGAGTCAGACATACTGAGCTCCACTGTGTCTGCTCTTTCACAGCAGGACCCAGCGGCCTCCACTGGTTCTGACTTCCTCAGAGCTGAAGAAGAAGATGATGGTAGCTGCACAGGGACTAACAGCAGCAGCCTGGTGGTTCAGTACGAGTATCACATCCTGTTCTCCTGCAGCTACGGAGCTCCTGTCCTGTATTTCAGAGCGTTCACTTTGGGTTAGTCACACAGAAAGCAGCATCTTACATTCACTCTGCTTTTTAGCAGTGCATTAAGTCAACATTTTTAGGAAACAAAATCATTTTTTGATTAAAGGTTTAGAGTTTTCATAACTAAAGGTTCTATAAGAGTGCTTGGTTATTCCCGCCTGAAACGGCCCCCTCCCTAGCCTCTGAAGAGAAAGTCAAACATTAATTTTTGACATTTATAAGGGGAGTATTAAAGCTTGTTGCAATAACTCCAGTTTGACGTGAACACCAGCTGAATCAAATCATCACCGTCCTGGATCAGAGCAGGCTACCCACAGAAGCAGGTTGGTCTGTGCTGACTGGAGTAGCCAGAGGAAAGTCATCTGCAGGCATGATGAAGATATAGGAAATAACAGCAGCAATGATTTTAGTTTGCAACCCTTTCTTTGAATGTAACATATTAGATTATTTTTTAACTTGCTGTTTTTGGATGTAAAGAAACTGAAAATGGCACAAGATTTTTTTAACCACAAGCACAAAGCAGATCTCCATTCTGTTATGAGAAACCCAAAGAGCAGCTCTCAGAACTCCCACTCTTGTGGCAGCTTGTTGGAGTAGCTCTGTTACATTATCTGCAATCTATATTTTTTATTATGTTTATGCAGTTGGCAGATCAAAGAATTTACAGGTGATGCAGTTCATGTGTAAATACGCTACTTCATAGGAAGATCAATAGTCAGGTTCTGTCAGACACAACAGACAACATAGAAATGGAGATAGAAGCCAGTAGACGCTCTGTGGGTCTTCAAAAGTTTCTTGAATCATTGTATAACTGGACTGTTATCCAAGACTTGTGAGTTAGCTGGTTTTAGCTGACCAGCTAGTCTGAGCTCTAGATTTTCTCTTGAGCATCATCGATCACTTCACTCTTCACAACTGTATCTCTGCTGACTTTGAATCCTTCATGACTCCTGCAGCTAGCTGTTAGCTCTCCTGCTAGTCTGTGCCGCCATCTGTCTGAACTCTATTCTACCTCAGCTGGAGCCAAACAGCTCAAAGTAAATCTGCACAATGTTTTTGACTGACTGGCTGTCTGACAGAAAGCAGCACAGTCCAGCTCCTGTCTGTACACAGACTCATCATCGTCCTGCATCAGAGCAGAGACAGAGGAGTCGCTTCAGGAGTTTGACTTCCCGGCCTATTGAGGTGCAGTTATCTGTGAACAGAGCATGGCAAATGATGTGTGTTGCAGAGGATTTACATTTGACCTTGGGTGTAATTTAGTGCTTTATGTGTTTTTTGCTGTTCTTTCTCAGAGGGGAAGAGCCTGGCATTAGAGGAAATGTGGAGCACCATCCACCCAAACTACAGGCTGCGTCTTCAGAACTGCCCTCTGAATGCAATAAGTCAGCAGGTAGGAACTCCCAACCTCCTCCTGGTGCCCAGAGGTCTCTGTGAAGCTCTGCTGAAACCTCATTCTTAGTGTGTGTGACAGGAGCACCCCTTGCTGGGCCAGCCGTTCTTTTTCCTTCACCCATGTAGAACAGAGGAGTTCATGGGACTTATGCTGCAGGCTGCTCAAGATCAAGGCAGGTAGGGTCATGACCTAGTTCCTAGTTCTCAATCCAAGAAAGGCCCACTGCTTAAGAACGACTAAGATGATGACATTTTGCTGATGATTCTATGCTCTTCCTGTCCACTTTACCAAACTCCTCACTTCCACCTTCCTCCCTCACTTCCTGCTCAGCTGAAATGAAATCCTTGTTTGCATCAAACTTCCTTAAACTTTTCAGTAATAAAACAGAAAACATGATGTAAGATGTGTTTTTAATAAATCCTGTAGCTGTGTGTGTTGAGTCAGATAATAAAGCTGCGTAGGTTTAAGTGCATGTGGTGTCAGTGTTGCTTGAGCTTTCTTGATGGAGTGCAGCATATTGAAGGTGACCTGCAGGAACTTCAGTCAGGATAAATTATGTTGCTGTTAAAACAAAAGTCCTAACACCTTTGCTAAGTGAGTAAATGTAATACTTATGAAGTAAAGAGGGAGTTTTCAGACCTGTTCAAGGCCCTGATTTTCAGACTGACTGGTTTTAGGAACAATTATTTTGGGGACTTATGATGGGAAATATTTCAATATGAGGCCAAGTAATGATCAAAGAATAAAAGCTTTCAGTTTCCTTTATAATAATGAGGTTTCATCAGTTTGAAACCATTTTAACCCATTGACTTGTATGTTTCCATGCCAACAGGCCAGTGAACTATGTGCTGTCATGGCTGAGTGTGGTGGGGCCTGTTGTGGGTCTGGATGTTCCTCTGCAGTACTGCACACCGCTCCATTCTGCTGTTTCACTCAACAGCACAAAACCCGACTGAAGCTGAACACACACCTGGAGATGTCTGTCTTGTTTTTCTCCATGTAACTATTTCTAATACCCAAAATAATTATGTTGGTATGGTCATTAAAATGGTTCAAATGAGGGTGTGTGTGTGTGTGTTTCACAAACTAAACTTAATTTTCATTTTGTAAACTGAAGACTTGTGTATATTTTTTTATGAAGTATTGTTCTGGAGTTTTCTTTAGTTCCCAACTTCTGTCAGTAATCAGATTACTGTTATGGAGTCTCTTCCACATTTAGCTTTGTTTACTTATAGCTTAGATCTATTTTTATATACATATTCACTGTAGGAAACTTTTAAAGAAGCCCCATTTTATTTTCTCTTACATTTTAAAATAAAAAAGCAACAGAACTTTTGGTAAAATAGGATGGATACACACCATGAGGTTTGTTTCAAATGAAAAAGGAACTCCACATAGTTTCTAACCCAAGAAAATATATCAAAAATATATTTTTAGTACTTTTTGAGTCATTCTGTCAATGAAATTCAATGCTACAAATCTGAAACCTGCACTTAGAGGTGCTGGTCATGAAAAAAGTTTATTTAAATCAGTAATTTCATTCAAAAAGTGAAATTTGTATATTATATTCATTCATTACATACAGATGAAGATATTTCAAATGTTTATTTCTTTTAGTGTTGATGATCTTTACTACTAATAACTCCAAATTCAGTATCAGAAAATTTGAATATTGTGAAAAGGTTTGATATTGAAGACCCCTGGTGCCACGCACTAATCAGATAATTAGCTCAAAAAACCTGCAAAGGTTTTTAAATTGTCTCTCAGACCAGTTCTGTAGGCTACACAATCATGGGGATGACTGCTGACTTGACAGTTGTCCAAAAGATGACCTTTGACACCTTGCACAAGAGGGCAAGACACCAAGGTCATTTCTAAAGAAGCTGGCTGTGCACAGAGCTCTGTGTCCACATACATTCATAGAGAGGTGAAGGGAAGAAAAAGATGTGGTAGAAAAAAATGGACAAACAATCAAGGTAACCGCACCCTGAAGGGGATTGTGAAACAAAACGTGTTGAAAAATGTGGGAAAGATTCACAGACAGTGGACTGCAGCTGGAGTCAGAGCTTCAAGAACCACCACACAGACATATGCAGGACCTGGGTTTCAGCTGTCATTTTTCCTTGTCAAGCCACTTGAACAAGAAACAGCATCAGAAGCATCTCAGCTGGGCTAAAGACAAAAAGGACTGGACTGCTGCTGAGTGGTCCAAAGTTATGTTCTCTGATGAAAGTGAATTAATTCTTCATTTCTTTTGGAAATCAAGGCCCCAGAGTCTGGAGGAAGAGAGGAGAGGCACAGAATCCATGTTGCTTGAGGTCCAGTCAAAGTTTCCACAGTCAGTGACGGTTTGTCTGTCCACTGTGAGGTTAAAGGTCAACGTAGCCGCTTACCAGGAAGTTTTAGAGCACTTCAGGCTTCCTGCTGCTGACCAACTTTATTGAGATACAGATTTCATTTCCCAACAGGAGTTAGCTCCTGCACACAGAGCCAAAGCTACCAGGACCTGGTTTAAGGACCATGACATGCCTGTTCTTAACTGGCCTGCAAACTCACCTGACCTGAACTCCATAGAAAATCTCTGGTCTGAGGAAGATGATGTGATACATCAGACCCAACAATTCAGAAGAGCTGAGGGTCACTAGCACGACCTGAGCAATGCCACAGACTGATGGACTCCATGTCACGCCGCATTGCTGCAGTAACTGGGCTAAAGGAGCCCAAACTAAGTACTCAGTGCTGCACATGCTCATACTTTTAATGTTCATAGTTTTCAGGTGGCCAACATTTCTAAAAATCCTTTTTTTGTGTTGGTCTTAAATCATATTCTGATTTTATTAGATAAAGAATTTGTAGTTTTCATTAGTTGTCAGTTTTAATCATCAAGATTAAAAGAAATAAACATTTGAAATATGTCAGTCTGTGTAACAAATGGATATAGTATACAAGTTTCCCTTTTTTGGCTGGAATTGCTGACATAACTTTTTCATAATATTTTAATTTTATGACCAGCACCTGTACATGTATGTTATCAACAGCCATTCTGGAAGGTCTTAGGAGCCATTGCAGGTTACAGACCCAAACTTTAACCATTAAAGTTAATGCAAACCCAAATATTTAGTAATCTTTGAAGTTTGCTGTACCCTAAGTCAGAAAATCCTCCCTGAAAGGACAACTGTAGATCAGGACAATGCTTTTAGTTTAACAGGATTTAAAAACAGAATTTAGTTCAAATGTTACTAATGGTGTAGTTGGGGTGTAGAGCAGATCAGCCACATGAAAACACTTGCTGTGAGTTATGACAACCAACAGATGGCGGCAGAAGCTCACAGGTGTGGAGAGAAAGACTTCAGGTTTCTGAAAGCTTTCATCTGAATGAAAGTTGATCATTTATGGAAACGACTGGGGGAAACATTTAATGTGCTAGAATATGTCAATAATAAAACACCCAACACTAGATAATCAATATTAGATTTCATTAGTTATTTTTATAGTTGGTGTTAATTGACAGTGTAAAGTCATTTTGCTGATTATGGCAGACAGCTAATGAAAACCATAAATTCAATTGATCATAAACTGAGAACCTTAATCTACATAATCAAAGAGAAATATCCTGATTTGATGATAGCCCAACAGAGGCTCTCCATCCTCAATTGACCATGGCTCACAAACTGTCATTGCTAAAGAAGTTCACAGAGTTCTTTGTCCACAGCATGCTAAGAAAGGTTTAGTGGAAGGAAAATGCATGGTTGAAAAAGGGACACAAACAACTGTGATAACTGCAGCTTCGATGAGATTGTGAAGCAAAAGCCATTTGAGAGTTTGGGGAGATTCACAAGGTGCTGACTGCAGCTGCAGTCAGAAACCAAAGTCTGAAGGAAACGAGGAGAGTCAGCTGAACCACAGGCTGACCCCCTCCATGCCCCACCTCATTAACACAGTAACTCAAGCAAAAGGAGCCCAGACCATGTGCATGTACTGTACATATACAGTTACTTTGGATACACATTTAGTAAGCTCACAATTCAGGGTTAATATCTTTTTTATATATAACATTAGCCTTCAAAATGTATAGAAACATGTTTTGAATGGATCACCATGAAATTAATAGATACAATATGAGTTTTACTTTTTGAGTTCAATTACTGACATAAACCTTTTGGAGGTATTCTTTGTACTATAGATACTCTGATTTAACTGTAATCTTCAAACAGAGGCTGGGTTAGTACCTCTTGTTTCTCCAGAAGGAGCCCAGTGGGGGGATGTAGACTCATACTGGTTGTACTGGTGGAGGGGTGTGGGGTTATCATTGATGATGGTAGATCGTCACCTCACGCCTTTAAACTTGTGGGATCTTAGTTCCAGTTTGCCACACAGTCTGATATTCTTCTCCAGTCAGTCACTGACTGACACGACCTGCAGAAAATCTGTAAGAGATCTTTGACCGGACTGAGTGGATTTTCCTGCTGTCAGCAAGTTTCTCTCTCCAGGACTCTGACACATGATGGAAGAAGTCCTTGAAGTAACATTTGAGTCCAGGCAGTCCTCATCCCATCTCAGCAGTCTGCATCCTCTGCCCCCCTCCCCCCTCCCCACCGAGCTGTCCTCTCTGTTCCTTCTTGTTCATTCACCTTGGCTGTCTGGCTCTGTGCCCTGGATTAACGGCCATTCCTTCTTCTGAGAGCAGGTACCCTGTGTTCAGGACAATACAAACACTTTAGATCACTGCAGGGCTAAACTGTGTTGTTATAAAATGTTCAAATTACATCAAAGGGCCCTTAAAAAGGTCTGGAATGAATCAGAACTGTTTAGTGACAGTTATGATCCTCACCTTGACCTTTCAGGAACTGTTAGAACACAGAAGTAATGTGAATTGTGGAGTTGGGAAGAATCCAGACATGGGACATTTCCAGAGTATCATCGTGTTCCTAAAGTGGAGAAGAAGTACTGCTACTGATGGTAATGTTTTGAAGGAACCCACCAGTGAAACTGCAATCCTTTCTCATGCAACTGATTTTATTAAATATTTACAAAACAAAGGTGTTTGATTTACTTCATTTAGTCAATGTGAATGAACACCTGCTTCATCAAATGTAAAATTAATATTTTTGTGACGACATAAATAAATTGAGTTGAAGTTTGTGAACTATAAACCAAAGATGTTGATCACAGTAACATAACCTTGGACAGTCTGGTTGGACACAAAGGTCTTAAATCACTCAAGTCTAGGTGACAATTAAATGTTCACTCTGCCGTCTATCACACGTATCCTTCTGGTAGCTAAAGACAGTTTCTTTGTTTCTGGTTTTGAAGACTGTGAACAGAATAGATTCATTTGCCACATGCAATGTTTACCCAAAGGATTTATTACAACAGAGATTAGAAAGCGTAGAGGTTGGGGGTGTAGCACAGTAATACAGCAGTATGAAGAGGGAGAGAAGAGGACCCAGCATTATTTGATGAATACCTTCACTGCAAGTATTCATCAACCGTCACTCGCTCCAATAGGATCCATTCTGATCCATTATGTCAAAAGAAAAACACAGTTTTGGATTCACTCTAACCACATCCTTCTTAAAACAATTAGAAAGTGTTCATCAGAATGGTCCACAGTAAGTGTCAAATAAATAGAATGACCAATGAAATTTTAAAACAGCTCCTCTCAAAGGCAAGTCAAAAAAATTGAATAGAATAATAAGTATATGTCAATAAAAATATAAAAATATTGTAGAAATACATAACAACTGGGACATTAAGAAAAATGAATACATAAATGATCAGTTTATAGATGGATTACCTGTGTTCAGGGTAAAAACAGCTCTTGGGTAGAAATAGTTTTTTTGTGGGGTGTGAGGGGTCCTTGGTGATCAGCTGGTGATCTTTGTCACATGAGAAGCTAATCTGGGAGCTAAATTCCCACATAATACACATCGCTTTTTGAAACATACATATCAAAGCTGAACTGTTGTTTTTCATTTATTTATTTATTTATTTATTTATTTATTTGTTTATTTGTTTGTTTGTTTGTTTGTTTGTTTGTTTGTTTGTTTGTTACTAATAGTTCATATTTGTTATTCTTTCACCCTTTTTACTTTTTTAGTCAGTTTGATTAGGTTCTTATTATTTTGTGTTTAATTGAATGTCACTGATCAATTTTTATATTTTGAAGAGAACTTGTTTATTCTATAAATCAGGCTTTCAGTTTGAAAATTCACCTTTTTTGTTCCGTAATATCATACTCCACCAGGCAGGTAATCATAAAACTACAAGTGAGAGTAAGAGCTGTTTGGCTATTAATTTATGATCATCAGGTAGTGGCCTTACTTTTTATTGTATTTAAAATCATTAACTTCAATAATTGTCCATGTCTTTTAGTAAGAGTTATTCAAAGACAAACCAAAACATTATTGTTGCAAAACAGATGCAAACATCAAAATGTGTAAATGTTTGACTCTAATTGAAAAATCTCATTTCGAACCTTTGTTACAGCAGGGAAGATACTGACTAATCATAACCTCTCATCACAACCCCACTTCATAGAGTAAGAGTACGCATCAGTTGCATGTTATCCAGTGTACCGTTCAGCCAGCATTTCCTAAACACATTAGAATGTCCTGCAGCAGGAGAAAGACAAGGAGAAATTTTAAAATTACAAAAGCGGCAGAGAAAAAACCTCCCTTGTTCAGAAAGCAGTCCTGTGTACTCATGCAAGACTGACCAGCAGCCGGGGAAGCTAAGCTCCACTGGAGTCTGTGAAGTTAGTCAGCGTGGCCCTGCGGGCCCCTTTCACTCCGGGCTTATCCATAGCACAGTGAGCAGAAGGATTAAAGCAATAAGTGATAGCAGTGAGCAGGCTCCAGGCCCTCTCGACCTGCTGTGAAGGGCCACGACCAGAATGGTTTGATCGGGACCAAGAAGAGGGTTCTGTGTGAAGTGACTAGTTTTCTGACTGTGTAAACACAGATTTATATTAAAATTAATTAAAAGATTAAAATGAACCCTTGCTTCACATATATTTGGTGACATTACAATCTAGCACCTATAGCTGTCAAACACATTTCATAATTTTCTGCTTTTTTTCAGGTGAAACATGCTAACTGTTGCACCTTGTGTGAGCTAATATCTGAAAACTAACAACTAATCTCTTAGTCCTTAAACTATTTAGCAAAATAGTAAAAAAAAAAATCTTTTCTCTAAGACATTTTTTCTGACAACCAACAGGATCCTGTCCTGGTCAGGGATAGAAATCCTGAGCAGGTGGACTGACTGTAGACTGGACCTCTTCAAATAAAAGAAACAAAAGAATTCCTACTGAAGATGCTGTGATTTACTTTAATAAGCTTCCATTAGTTTACTGAAACAGAACCTGATGTCACAGTTGTGTCATCTGATGAAGGACAACTGGTTCAATCGTGGTGATAAGATGGAGCAGGTAGGCTGGAGAGAATCTCCCAGTTTGAAGTTACACCTTGGCTTCATTTCCATGACTCCTGAGCAGGGCCGTGCAGAGACCACTGAAGGGGCAGGTGCTCAACAACAAAAAAAGGGCACATCTTACCGCCTTCACAACGGACAGAATAAAGCCTCACAGCTTTCAGAGTTTAATAAACAATGATAAATTACAAAATTGTGAGAGATACAATCAAAGCTAACAAACATCTCTATATAGAGCATAACACTATGTATATGTAAGATATTTTATTAGTAATTTCTTTCTACAGGTCTATTTTGTTATAGGAAAGTATTGCAATATTCAAACCCGCAATTTAGCAAGATATGTAAATCAGAGCTGGACCACCAGACATATTGTCTTTACAGAATTACACTATTAAAAATATAAAAAGGGCACAATGCAACCTTTTAATGGACTGTAATCTATAAAATAGAGCTGCCTGTTTGCTACACTTGCAGTGGAGATGAAGATGGTCCATTCAGGAAAGCAGAGCTGGATCAAACTTTAACATGGAACTGCAGAGAGAAAACAAAAGCAAAAATTGAATTGTTAATGCATGTCACCATGAAAAACCTACTGAGTTTTGCTTATTTATTTTTATTTTTTTATTTAAATCACACATTTCTAACTCATGAAGTTAACTTTCTTTCTTGCAAAACAAACTTATTTGCGCTTGTCATTAATCTTTTCTTGCTATTCTAAGTCAAAGTTTTGCTTGTGATTCTCACATGACGTCATGGGCAGGGCCTAAAATCACAACAAAAGATTTCTGATGTGTGCAAATAAAAGCTTGTGTTTGGTCAAAATGAGTTAATTTAAAAAAGTATTTTAAACAACTTTTTTAAAAGAAATCATTACAATTCCAAAAGTTTGGATTACAATTTTATTTTACTTAACTGAGGTTAGTTTTTTTTTTTTTTTCATTGAATAATTGGGAAACAAATTTAACTACATACTTTCCAGACCCTAAACTTAAAGTCTGGGTTGAGTTTTTTCCCTTTCATTAATGACGTACATTATATCTATCATGGTAATTCATGTACATTATGCAGCAAAGGAAATTAGAAGATCGGACATATGTCCATTATGGAGATGATCGGTTTTGGACCGGCGATGTGCCTCGTACACAGGGAAGAAGCTTTTTAGTTATCTTGCTTTGCTAGCAAGGTCGTTAGCTAGCAGCTAGCTAATGGCACAACAACAACAGCCTAATGTCTGTATGATAAAAATACTGAATCGATAGATAAGAACAGTTTCTCCTCACCTGGCTGTCTCCTCCCGCTCAGTAGTTGTTCAGAGAAAGGCAGACAGAGTCCTGCCTGTCAGTGTCTGTTGTATTTCATTACCTCTCTGCTTAAACCGCTGAAGCAGAAACGATACAACGTTCAACGTTTTCCGTTATCTGACAAGTAGCAAGTCTACTCCACTTTATTCACCAAAAACGTTTTTTAATCAACCAAAAACTGTTCTGTAATCTGGAACGTTCGCTACGTTGAGCTTCACAGTTAGCCGCCTTATCTCACTGCGTGAGAGGCAACTGCGTCATGCGTCGCGGGCAAGAGGTCAAAGGTAACAAGGTTACCGGCTTATTATGTTGTACAAAAAAGAAACAAAAAAGCAAATAATTTTAGTACATGTTTTTATGTGTCAGAAGAGGGCTTGGGAAATAATAATATCAAAAAAAAATCCAAAATAAAAATTGACCAAAAGGGCACTTGGGGGCAAGGAGCAAAAAGGGCAGGTGCTCAAGCCCCCCCCCAGCTTCCCCCTCTGCACGTGCCTGCTCCTGAATGTAGAGTGAACACTAAGAGGAACAGGAAGTGACCCCTTCCCCTCTGAGAGGTTTTGTACAGACAACAGGACGATGANAATCAAAGCTAAGGAAAATCTCTATAGAGCATACAACTATGCATATGTAAGATATTTTATTAGTAATTTCTTTCTGCAGGTCTATTTTGTTATAGTAAAGTATTGCAATATTCAAACCCGCAATTAGCAAGATATGCAAATCGGAGCTAGACCACCAGACATATTTTGTCTTTACAGAATTACACTATTTAAAATATAAAAAGGGCACAATGCAACCTTTTAGTGGACTGTAATCTATAAAAAAGAGCTGCCTGTTTGCTACACTTGCAGTGGAGATGAAGATGGTCCATTCAGGAAAGCAGAGCTGCATCAAACTTTAATGTGGAACTGCAGAGAAAAAAGAAAAAAAAAAAAAGCAAAATTTGAATTGTTAATGTATGTCACCATAAGAAAAGTCTACTGAGTTTAGCTTAAAAAACTTTTTTTTAAATTAAAATCACAATTTTTTGTCTCATGAAGTGAAAAAATTATTTGCAAAACAAACTTATTTGTGCATGTCAGAAATCTTTTCTTGATATTCTAAGTTTTTGTTTGACTCAAAGTTTTGCTTGTGATTCTCACATGACGTCATGGGCAGGACCCAAAATCACAACAAAAGATTTCTGATGTGTGCAAATAAAAGTTTATGTTTGGCAAATAACTTTTTAAGTTCACGAGACAAAAATTAGTTAATTTTAAAAAAAGTTTTTTAAACTAAACTTTTTGTTTTAAAAAAGGGAATCATTACAATTCCAAAAGTTTTGATTACAATTTTATTTTACTTAACTGAGGTTAGTATTTTTTATTATTGAATATTGGAGAAAAAAATGTAACTTCATACTCTGCGAACCAAATCCTAAACTTACTTAAAGTCAGGATTTAGGTTTTTCCCCTTGATTAATGACACTTTTATTACATACATTATATATATCATGGTAATTCAGGTGAGTTATTTTTAATTCTAAATGAATATCCTTGTTGGACNTATCATGGTAATTCAGGTGAGTTATTTTTAATTCTAAATGAATATCCTTGTTGGACTTTTATTTAAGTGCTATTCTCCCTTTCAGATTAAAGGCATTTTTTCCAGTTTGCCACTGATCACTGATCAGCGGTTTTCTTATGGTTACTGCTGTTCAGTCTCAATCACTGAGGTTCTCTTCACATTGGGTGGAAATGCCATTACTTATCCCAGAGTTTTGCTGTTGTTTTCCTCGATTTCATGTCACCAAGCGTTTTGGTAATCATCGATTCCGATCATTCAGGATTTTTTTCTGACCACATTTCTTCCCCACGTTCCCTACAATTGTTAATAATACTGTAGACAGTTCTCAACTTAATGGTTTCTGCATCGCTTAGATGTTTTCTCTGCTTAATACCAATAATTTGGCCCTTCTTAAACAGACTAACATCTTTTCCATGACCACAGGATATGTTTTTTCACATGGTTTAAGAAATGAGAGGCTAAGCATTACATCAGTCAGGGTGAATCATTATTATTTGTCTTTTATTATTTGCATAGATCATTTGTATAATCTTGAGATTCTTAGAGAAAATCTCAAGATGATATCTGAGAATCTTGAGATTCTTTGTATACTTACTTCAATCCTTCAGGATTGTCATTCTTGTTTTGGCAGCTGTCCTGTCCTCTCTATCCAGCTACTCTTCCATTGTTTTCCTTAGTGAGGAGGATCAGCATTGTATGGCCACTGTTTCAGTGGGAGTCAGCCAGAGATGATTGCTCCTAAGTGACCTTTGCTCCCTCAGGCTTAAACTAAGACTCTGACAAGATTGAAACACTTGCATCTTTTTAGTTGACCAGAATTTATTCATAACTTTGACTAAAATTGCAAAAAGCAATTTACTTGTTTTTATCTCAATCATGCTTGAAGTGAATTGTGATACTGCTGCACTTAGTTTTGCTTTGAAGACATCCTCTCCTCTTTTGTACATTTGTAAATCTGAAAGCCTGTGATTGTTGATAGGTATTTTCCTTGAACCTTCATTAAAAGAACCACAGACAACGTATATGAATTTTATGACCAAGCTTTTGCAAAAGGAGAAGTCTCAGCAAACTGCTCCTCCGAGCCGTTGACTGAGCGTTCTAAAAACCCTTGGTTACAGCTTGTCTTTTATTATCAAGCAAAAACAGGGAGGATNCACGTGCCTGCTCCTGAATGTAGAGTGAACACTAAGAGGAACAGGAAGTGACCCCTTCCCCTCTGAGAGGTTTTGTACAGACAACAGGACGATGACCTCTGCTTTGCTTGCTGACTCAGACCACATGTGAGAACAAACAGCATGTCAGCTAACAGAACTGTACTCTTTGAACTGCACTGTCTCTAAATGCTTTATCTATGGAATTATTATTTAATAAAAGGACCGCCACATCAAGTCAACAAAACTGAAAAGAATCACTGTTCAAACTTGGAACACTTGTTGCTCTCATTTTTCGTTGTCTGTCTTCACTGTGAGACATCCAGCCTAAGAGGATACAGCATGGATTACATATAAATGAAGCAAATATTGGCTGAACTACATTGCTTTGTACCACAGAGATTTGCAAGCAAAATGGTTCCTTTTTGGAGCTGATCATGAGATGAGAACAGTGGCTCATCATAGTGTCAGTTTGGGATTTTCTGTAATTACAAGCTGATCTTACCTGAATTTGTCACCAAGGCAGCCTAAGTGATGCTGGAGAACTAATCAGACCATCAAAGCAAGGCCTTTCAACCAATTGCAGCCCTGACTAAATGATGCCAAAGAAAAAGCATTGTGTGCTTTTATTTTCCTCATCATTAATGTTTACTGTCATGAGAGATTTCTCAGGCCCCTTCACTCATCTCCAGCCATAAACAATTTCATGTAATGATGTGATATCTGGACACCAGATACTCAAGTGGGCAAAGTATCCAACTATTTTACCCAAGCAAAAGTAACACTCCTTCAATATATATTTACTCAACTAAAAGTAAAAAGTAGCCTTCCAAGAAATTACTCAAGTAAGACTAAGAATTCAAATTCAAAAATATTTTATTTATTTCAAAGGGAAATTAAATGTTGTTGTAACTCAATAATTCAGATTCTTCAAAGAGTTGTTGTAGATGGTGATGACTGTTGGCAGGAAAGGTCTCCTGTAGCGGTCCGTATTACAGCGAATCTGAAGAAACCTCTGACTGAAGATTCTCTGTTTACTCAAGCCAGTCTCTTGAAGAGGATGGTCAGGGTTGTCCATAATTTTATTGATTTTATGAAGAATCCTTCATTGAATCATGATCTCCACAGTCATCCCAGAACAGAACCAGAGCAGAACAGAACCAACCTTCTTTATTAGGCTGTTGAGCCTTTTAAAGCCCCTGGTTCTGATGCTGCTGCCCAACAGATGATGGCTGAAGAGATGACGCTCTCAACAACAGACTGATAGAAGATCTGCACCATCTTGTATTTTTTACCATAAAGTATTTGGTAAAAAGTCTACTCAAGTACTGAGTAACTGATTAAATTATCAACCATTTAATATTTAAAAATTACATAATCAGATGGACCAAAATATAAAGTTAAGTGGAAAGGTTGGTATTTTTATGATGAAAAGGAAAATAATTAATATAAGTAACAAAAAAATAATAAAACTGGGTAAAAGAATTATTTTTTTTTCCAAACTAGTTTCTTTCAATTAAAAAAACTTCTGAAACTTTAATAAAAACTGCAGGTGTTTCTGTGTCTGGTGAATTTTTGCTTAGAACATGTTGGTTCTTTATTCATTGAAGTTACTCATCACAGTGGGTAGAGAATCCAGAAATGTTACTCAAGTAAGAGTAGTAATACTTCATAATAAAATTACTCAAGGATAAGGAAAAAGTACAGCATAGTAAAAATATTCCTAAAAGTACATTTTTTCAAAAAAAAGTTACTCGTAGCTGTTTACTACTGCAGATAATAAACTAGGATATTAACAATATCTTCCCCTGCTGGACTCAGTGGTTTATAGATTTGTAAAACAATTTGTGTGATGAGGATCTAAATCAGATTTTTGCATCAGTCTATTGTGAATAACACCTGCGACTTTTAATACATTATAAAACAATGTTTTGCTACCATTCATATGTTCATAAAAAGTCTGTGATATTGATCAGAGTATTAATATGTTTTTTTCTCTTTCTGCAGGTGGAAAAGCAGTCTCCTCTCTTTGTTTTTCTCCTCCACCATTTTGTCTTTCATTTCCTTTAAACCAGAGGTCTCATTCTCGTGGCCCCCACCGTGATATAAAAGTATAACATTA
>NW_006800741.1:103593-104424 GCF_000485575.1 Poecilia formosa | reverse complement strand
GAAACTCGTGTAAGGAAAAGGAAAAAATATATATTTATGCTTTTATTTCTTATTATGTCGGTTTTGGTCCTCCATAGAGGTCCCACATCATTCAGGCGTAAATGGGAGGATCCTGTCGGAAATGTCAGAGGAAGGAAAGTCTCTGGAGGTCTTCTACCGGATTTTCACACAGACATATAAAGAACAGACCCTCGACTGCTCCCTTCAGCGTTATGCTTGGCTGGTGTAATGAAGTATCATCACATTTATAATAATAATAACTCGCAAAATACTTAACACATTTTCATGCTTTATTACTGGAAACATTATTCAAACACCTATCATAGCTACATTTACAACTAAATTTATTTTTTAAAGTATTAAGTTGGATTGATACACGGTTCAGTATATTTAAATATTCTTAGTCGGGAATAGTATAGGAATTGAATATTCTGATATTGATGTATGTTGAGCATTTTACAAGCCACACAGACGTTCATATTTTTTCAAAAAAATTATTTAATAACATTAATACATATTTATATAAACACAAAATAATACAAATATATTTAGAGGGAAAAAAAGATGATCATAAAAAAATTAATACTGAATATATATTTGGTTATGCAATGTTATGCATAACCAAATATATGCACACATATAACGTGTGCTTGATCTGGTTCCGGGAAGTCCAGAACCGAATCAAGACTTGATAGGACTACACCTGGAAGAGCCAGGGCTGTGTGTGTGTGTGCGTGTGTGTCTGTGTGTGTGTGTGTGTGTCTATGTGCGTGTGTGTCTGTGTGTGTGTGTGTGTGTCTGTGTGCGTGTGTGTCTGTGTGTGTGTGTCTG
>NW_006800741.1:89982-102962 GCF_000485575.1 Poecilia formosa | reverse complement strand
CTGTATAAACTTTGCTGGTGAATGTTATGACATATAATATATATTGTTTTATTTCTAAGGTAGGCTCTTGTGTCAGATAATCAAAATCAATGCCAGGGAAGATTTTAAGCTTTTTAAAATCTCGGTTAGCCTTCACAGGGGGCTGAACCCGTATTACACCGAGCACTATAGCTAATATAGCTGGCATTTTGCCGGTGGACATAAACACAGTATACTAATATACTAATCACAAAAAATAAATGGTAATATGTCCATCTTACTTGTGAAACATTATCCCCTGATATCTGACATCAGTAGTCTGTTGATATGAACACAACATCCAGCAGTGCTGAGGCATCTTCTGCTGTTTTGGTTTAGCTAAATAGGATGGACGACCGCTCCAAGATGGCCGCCGTGTTTCCTGCACCAGAGCTGCCAATGGGGGATCTACTCTTATATTATGTCTATGGAGTTTTCACTCCATCAGATCATGGCTTGTTTTTGGACTTCCTCCAGTGACAGGAAGTCTCTGTTTCCATAGTTACATCCGATGTTACTACTTTGCTGTGAAGACGCTGATCACCATCGGAGGACTGCCGGACCCCACCACCGTCTTTGAGATCTGCTTCCAGCTTATCAACTACTTTGTGGGTGTGTTTGCGTTCTCCATCATGATTGGTCAGGTTGGTGTGTTCCGGGTTCTGGTTTTGGTTCTGGTTCTGGTTCTGGCGGACGGACTCACCTTTTGGTTCCTGTTTCTCAGATGAGGGATGTGGTGGGAGCAGCGACCGCAGGAGAGAACTATTACCGGGCCTGCATGGACAGCACCGTCAAGTACATGAACTCCTACAGCATTCCCCGGGAAGTCCAGAACCGGATCAAGACTTGGTACGACTACACCTGGAAGAGCCAGGGAATGCTGGGTAAGCAGCTGACGGCGAGCGCCTGGATCCAGAGCTGGTTCTGGTTCTGGATCCCTGAGTGGTGAGGGGAAACTTGGAGTTATGGACGTCCAGCATTGGGACATGATGGAAAATGAAACATCTGGAAGGATAGTGTGAATGAACGCAGTGTTCCTGAATGCCTCATGATGCGTTCATGTCTCCTGCGTTCAGATGAACAGGAACTCCTGATTCAACTTCCTGCTAAGATGAGGCTGGACATCGCCGTGGACGTCAACTACTCCATTGTCAGCAAAGTGGCTTTGTTTCAGGTCAGAACCTCAGAACAACCGGACCGGACCCGAAGAACCGCTGCACCGACAAATAACGATCCATCGGTTTGTGTGTGTGTTGCAGGGCTGCGACAGGCAGATGGTGTTCGACATGCTGACCAGGCTGAAGTCTGTCGTTTATCTGCCGGGAGACTTTGTGTGTAAAAAGGTGAGGCTGCATGTTTGCGGCGCCGACGGGCCGCGCCGACGGGCCGCGCCGACGGGCCGCGGGCGGCTCTAAGGAGCTGCTGTGTGTTGCAGGGGGAGATTGGACGGGAGATGTACATCATCAAGCAGGGGGAGGTCCAGGTGGTGGGCGGGCCGGACCTGGAGACCGTGTTCGTCACCATCAGAGCCGGTTCCGTGTTCGGAGAGATCAGGTCAGAACCTGCAGCCGCATGAGAGATGGAACTGGTCTGAATCCGGTGGAGACCGACTGGAACCTTTAGATCTACTGGAGATCAACAAGATGAAATTGGATCAGAACCAGTAGCTCTGGCGCCCCCTTCAGGACAAACTCTAAGATTTTACTCAACCAGGAAAGTGATGACCGTGAAGGTTTTCCTCTGACAGCTGTCCCTCTCTCTGATTGGTCAGCCTGCTGGCGGGGGGCGGAGGGAACCGGCGCACCGCCAACGTGAAGGCGCACGGCTTCGCCAACCTGTTCATCCTGGACAAGAAGGACCTGGCAGAGATCCTGGTCCACTACCCCGAGTCCCAGAAGCTGCTGCGCAAGAAGGCCAAGTAAGACCCGGACCGGACTGGAGCCAGACCGGACTGAACTGGACTGGACCAGAACCGGACCTGTGACTGGTTCAGCTGATACTTTGCTGCTTTATTTCCTGTGTTTCATAAATGAGAAGTTTCAGCCAGCTCTCCTGTTCTGGAAACTTCTGCGATGAGTTTCGGTGATTCCAGACGTTAAAATGGTTGAAACACTGAAGCAGCGTCTCCAGAACGCTGAGCTGAAACCAGGTTCTAGGTTTTCTGCAGATTTTGGCTGCTTTCAGTTCTATATCCAGTAGGTGGCGCTGTTTGGTGAACAAGGTGCTGATTGCTGCGTCAGAGGAATGTCAGAATCATTCCTGAATGTTTATGGATTTCTTTAAATCCTCCCTGAAAACAGCATCTGGATCAGAACCGTGACCCGGTCAAAGGTCATAGGGGTCTGATAATGTCATAACGCATCATCACTTCCTGTTCCTGTCTCAGGAAGCTGTTTAATGATTTGATTAGGCCGGTTTGGAGGTTCATTGCTGAAGGTTCTGGGAGCCAGTCTAATCCGGGTCAGAACCAGCAGGTTCTGGACTCTGGACGTCTCAGTCATCTCTCCTTCCTCTGCCCTCAGCAGGATTACTGTAATCAGATCAGGCTCTGGTTCTGACCGGGTCACAGCGGGTCACATGACCAACAGAATCCGCTCTGGTTCTGCCAGTCAGATGCTCCAGCTGCCTGTCTGTCTGCAGGACGATGCTGACCAAAGACAAGAAGCCGGAGGAGAAGGAGACGCGTAAGGAGGTGGCCGAGGTCATCCCCCCCCGACCCGACACCCCCAAACTGTTCAAGGCCGCCCTGAAGGTCACGGAGCGCGCCGGCATCGAGGGAACATTCGCCAAGATGAAGAAGGTTTACCAACCGGCTGAGGGCCAAACAGAGGTAGGGAGGGAAGGATGGAGGGAGGGAGGAGGAAAACAAGGGATGGAGAGAGGGAGGGAAGGATGGAGAAAATCAAGGAAGGGACGTAGGAAAGGAAACGAGCTGTTCCTGTCAGCTGTGATGGTTTCAATGAAAAAAACGGCAGAAAGCCATCCTCCATCTTTGTTCCCTCAGGCTCCGCCCCCCATCTCTCCGGTGCCTCCCCCTTCTCCGATGCACCGCCGCTCTCCGGTCCTGCGCTTGGCTCCGGAGGACAGGGACGAGTCGGTGGCAGAGACAGCGGACAGCTCTGTCATCATCAGGATGACGCCGCGGCAGGAAGGGGAGGAGCTTCTGACGGTGGAGGTGTTGGAGGAAGGAGCAAAGAGGGAGGAGGAGGAGGGATGAGGAAGCTGCAGTACCGCCTTTGGCCACATGGGTAGCTAACCGGCCTCAGAGGGGGCGCTGTTTCCCCAGGAGAGGAAACATCAAAATAACAGACTCAGTTTCCCAGAGTTCATAGCTTTTGTTCTGCAGTCTGCCTCTGAACTGAAGCTTTTAGATGCAGTCTGGTGTTTATTAGAGAGGATGAGGAGCGGACGATGAAGAGTAAATAATGAAGAGCAGCGTTGTTTCTGAATCAATGACAATGTGCTGAAAGATCTGCGGCTCCAACACAATCATCCTGAAAATGTTTTCTAGTTTTATTTTCTTCAGAAATATATTTTTTAAAATGTGTCTGACTCTCTGAGGGTGTACTTACTTACTATAATTAACTCAGTCAAAGGCCTGCTGACAGGAGCAGACGAGCTGCAAACACATGAATGAACTCCCAAGCAAAAAAACAAAACAAAACAAAACCATGGGAATTAGAAGCAAAATGGAAAATTCAACTGAATGTAAAAACAGAAGCAAAAATTAAAAAAACTGCAACCTGGTTCCACCCAACGGAGTCCTCCAGACCACTAGGGGGAGTCACATGGGAACTCATCCTGTCACAGGATGAACATTGGAGGTAATTTACAACAGCAGCATATCCACATAGGTAATATTACCAACTGCAGACTCCCCCTGGTGGTCTGGATGACCTCTGCTCTGTATCGTGAGTTTGAAGTGTTTTATACTTCCTATTTGTTGCTATTTATGGCATTTCCTCTTTGCATCAATTTCCTGCATTTGCTAAATTTTTATTTTCTGTGTTTTTCTGTTTAATGGTTGCAATGTTTACACCAGCTCTGTTTAGTCCGTTTCAATCTGACTCCGGTCCGTTTGTCTACAAACTCTGGTTTGTTTTCAGAATGTTAATCCATTATTTTCCTCTGACCTCTGGTCCTTCTGACTTCGGTCTGGGTTTGGTTGAAGTGAACTCTGGTTCGGTTTGAATGTGAACGCCAAGCGGACCAGAGACCGCACCAAAAACAGGAAGTGGACTACAGCGCAGGGCATTCTGGGTAAATACAACCAAAGCTAATGTGTTAGCCTAGCACTAGCAGGAGAAATGGCTCCTGGTCTTTAGCCAAAGACTAAAGAGAAATCCTCCAACTGCTAAAATCTGACGCCGCCATCTTGTTTCCATCTGGTGAAGCAGGAAGTTGCTCTCAGTGTCTTCAGAGGTCTTTGTGTCGTTTCCTTCAGTGGTTCTTGGTGCAGCGCCCCCACAGGCCAGGAGGGGAACAGGAATGTGTTTGCATGTCGTTCACAGCCTGCTAGCCACCGTACTTCCTCCTAAGCTGACAGGAAAAGCAGCACAGTGTGTTTCTAACATCCCATTTAAAGTGTTTTCTTCCAGCCAATAGGGGGCGCTACAACAGACCCTGTGTCTTCATCCATCTGATGTGGATCTGTTGAATATTTCCTGATATAAAATATTGGACTGGAGCTCAGAGTTCCTAACAGAATCTCCCTGAGTGGTCAGCGGGGTCAGAGGGTGTGAAAACGTTCTGTAGGAGCAGATCAGGTGGTTCTGCAGCGATCCTGCTGATGTGAGGCGCAGGAAACAGGAAGGGCTGTTCCAGCTGGAGCGACTCAGGAAACACGGAGCCACAGGAGGAGATCAACGCCAACGTGGCAGGAAGCTGCTGATCCGCCTGAGCCCGAAGGATCTGCTCAAAACTTCAGCATGCCTCCTAACGTTGGGTTCTAATCCTCATCATGTTCCTGCTGATTCCTAACATTGGGAATGTTTTCCAGCCGAGTTGAGAATAAAAGCCAGGCTGTCTGTAACAGAGCAGAGCTGTGTGTCGTTAATAAACCCTTCCTCCAGCAGCTCTCTGGATGCCAGACTGGGAAGACAGGAAATGACGTCAGAGGTCCTATGCAGCGCCTCAAATACGCGGATGTGTTTGAGGCTGTACGTCCAGGAGGAGGCGCTGTTTGTCCTCTTTAGGGCCAGTGTGAATGGTTTTTCATTGAACTCGGTTTCCCAGAGTTCATCTGCGCAGGACCGACTCATCTCTACTCTGGGCGCCGTTTGTAAAGTTATACAGAAAGAATTAAAAGCAATAGTTTGGTTTGTTCAGCCACAGAGAAAAAGGTGTTAATTTTCAGTCATATTTTCACCATATTATTCATACATTTATAAATGTCAGAGTTCCAAACTAAAGATTTAATTCACAAGCTAAATATTTAGCTTGTAAAATAAATCTTTAATCTTTGAATTAAATTTTTATTTTGTAACTTCGTTATGGTGAAAATATGACTGAGAAATGAATACTGACATATTTTCTCTATAACTAAATAAACCTAATTATTGTTTTTCATTTTACCATCGGCTCCTCTGTCTGACCTGCTGATCGATCAGTTTGATTAGAGCCCAGAGGTTCTGATCGGTTCAGGAGCCCAACTGGATGTGATCTGAACCGTTCAGAACCCAGAACACTTCCCAGAGCTGATGGAACCACAGAAATACTCTGATTGGTACTCTGATTACTCTACAGTAATACTCTGATTAATTGCCAAATTATTCGACAAAATAATGATATTGATATTGAGATTAATTTACAGAAATACTCATTTTAATACTCAGATCATTCTGAAAAAATATTCAAAATAATCTGATTAATATTCATTAGTCTTCATCTTAATATTTAAATTACTTAGCAGAATAATTAATTACTTTGCAGAAATACTCTGATTCATTTCCGCTCAGCTGATGGTGGAGCTGCAGAGGAAGTTGAGCAGCAGGACGGACAGACGGTTCGGCTGGTTCTGTCTGCTGGACCGAGCTGCAGCTCACTGGAACAGAACACAAACTCCTGATTTTCCTGCTGAAGGGGGCGGGGCCTGCAACTGTCTCACCTGGACAGGTGAGGCCTGCAGGAGCAGCAGATCGTTTCTTCCAGGCTGGATTCATGGAAGTTTCAGCTCAGCATCCTCCGGGATAAACATTCCCACAGAGTTCTGGGTCTGCTGGTTCCGATCCTGCTCTCTGGGTTTTTACCTCCGAACCTTTAGAGACTTTTCTGCCCTGAACGATTCATCTGACCGGCTCTCATCTTATTTTTAAGGTTTTATTGCATTTAAATGTTTTATTTTGAAGCTTCTGTTTGTCACGTGACCCCCAGCTGCGGCCCGCCCTCTTTCCTATAAAAGTCTCGCTTTATTGCTGCCCTCACTTACCCGTCCGACCGTCTGTGAAGGCAGCACCGGCAGAACCACAGCTGAGCGGCTTAGCCCCGCAAACACCCGCAGACTGAGTGTGTTTCTGCGTGAGCGTCCTTCCCGACAGCGGCGCGGCCTGCGGGAGGACGAGGAGGAGGTAAGCGGAAAGTTAACAGTCTGTGGTTCCGCTGCTGGTTCTGTGGGTCCTGCAGGGTGTGTTCGGCTCCGTCCGGCTCCGTTCGGTTCTTTTCACGCGGCTCCAGCAGCTTCCACCGCCTCGCGCTTCTTTCATCCAGGACAAAAGCTGCGCGCGCGGCCTCACCTGCCCAGCTGGGGACCCTCCACGTGGGGGTTACCATGGCGACGACGAGCTGTCAGAGCAGTCCGGTTCGGAGCGGTCCAACAGACAGAGCTCGCCTCTAATCAGAACCAGAACGTTCTTTACCGAGCCGAACATGGAGGAGGAACGGGTCCATTCGGAACCAGCTGCTTCTGAAAGAACCGGCTCCAGCACACCAAAGGTTCTGATCCCGAATTGTTCTGGGTTCGGTTCTGATCTGAAGCAAACCCTTATGAAGTTTCGCTTACAGGTCTGGACTGGACCCAGCAGCAGGTGGTTCTGTCGGTCCAAACTGCAGGTTTTGTTGGTTTGTTTCTCTGTTTCTCTTGATGCGGTTCTGGTTCTGGTTCGGATCAGCTTTAACCTACTGACTGTATTGATTCTGATGGATCGAGCAGAAATTAATCAATAATTGATTCATAAATATAATTTTCTCTACTTCTGGTTCCCTGTTGCCCCTGGAGGCATTTAATTTAATTTCTGTTGGTTTCCTTTTATTTGATCATTTTCCATAGAAATATTCCTGCTACTGGGAACACTGGGAACACTGGGAACACTGTTACAGTTTTAAATGACTGGAAGCATCAGAGGACGTTTTTCTTCTCTGATGAACAAACCAAACGAAAAACGCTATGACTGTTCCTCAGTAAACTCTACCAGGTGGTTCTGTTGGACCCGTCCAGGACCGTTTCTGTCCTGGACACAGACTCTGATGTTGGACATGTTTGCAGTCTTAAAGGGCCAGCAGCATTTCCCTCAGCCTCTCATCAACCTGGCAGCCTCCAGGCTGGACTTGCGCCCCCTGCAGGCTGGTTATTGATTAGTTTTTTATTGTTTTGACTTTTTAAAGACTTTGTAGTTTGTATTTAGGCATCGTTGATGTCGTCCAATAACGTATGATTATCTTGTTATATTTTCAACTTTCCTGTCAACATTAAACATTTTTAAAGTCAAACATGGCAGGCTGCTGGCTGACTGCCCAATAGCGCCCCCTACCACCAGGCTGAGCAGCTTTTCTGGGGGAACTGTGAGCCACTTTCAATTAAAATAAACTTTTTTCATTCTTCCATCATGTTTTAATGTTTTTCCCTGCAGTGTTGCTTTGATTCTTTCATGTTTTGAGAAACCCTTTAGTCTCCATGGCAACCATTCAGCTGAGCAAAACACCTGGGAGGACCTAGCCCCGCCTTCAAGGCGCAGCTCCTCCCCCACTCAGCTGGACATTTAACTAGCCCCTTTAAATTAAATCTTCATGGAGACAGAAAACTGGGCTGTTAGTTTTACAGCATCATGGTGGAGGTTAGAGGTCAAGGGGCCATTATCTGGCCCGAGGTGTCAAAGGATTCAGAACCGGGTTTGGACTTTCCTGTAATCTTCTAGACATTCAGCTAACTGGTCACACTGGTACTCAGTCACCTGCCTGAGGGAACCAGCAACATGCTCAAACCGGAGGATTATCAGGATTTTGTTTTCGTCTTGTTGCTGTTCGTGTGTCTTAAGCGGTTGGTCATGTGATGCAGCACAGGATTGTGGGTGGAGAGCCGATGTCAGATTCTGGTCGTTTTGTCTACATGTTGAAACAGTAGAAAAGTATGCGTTATCGGTCCTGGCAGCAAAATTAATCTCTGAGATTCAGTGGTAGCATGCTAATGGTGCCAATTTTTAAAGTTGGCATATTTACTTCCCCTGGATGAATTATTCCTGATAATTCTGGAGCACTAATTTTCTTTTCTATTTAAAGAAAATAAAATGTTAACTTGTTAATGTTTTTGGTTTTCAACTGTTGAATTCTTCAAGTAGCTACTCGTTTAGATTCATGCTTTTATTTTGAATTCTGTTTACACAGCAGTTCGGTTTCCTCTCCTCGCGTTCCCCCGCCTACTTAGTGTAATGCTTTAGCGTTGGTGGAATTAATATTTATGATTAACGCTTTAGCATTAGCTTCTGCTAAATACGATGTTGGTGTAGCGCTTAAGTGGAACCGCTGTTTGATTGGTGCTAGGGTTAGTGCAGCTAACTTTTTAGCTGGTGGTGATGCTATGATTGATATCGGCCCAGATTTTCTGATCCTGCTTCCCTGACGCAGACCAGCAGGTGTGACCTGGTGGTGCTGACTTGTTTGGGCCTGGTACTGTTTCGGCCGGGCTCCAGCTGTTTGTTGTTGGGTTCTGTGGTGCCGCTGAGGTCCAGATGTTTGGGATTGGCAGGTTCTGTTGGTGTGTGTGTAGCTGATGCTGAAGCAGATCCAGAGCAGCTTGGTGTTCTGCTCGGTTCTTGTGTAAGGTTGGTTCTGGTTCTGTTTGCTAACAGAACCCGGTATCAGCAGATGAGTTGCAGACCCGTTCAGCTGGACGTTCCTCAGAGTGACAAGGAGTCGGAAATTGACCTTCTGGACTTTATGCCAGCTGATGAGGCGTTCGGATCTGTTCAACCCGGTTTTTCTGTGTTTTTGCTCTGAGGCGTTCGGGGACTTCAGGAAACCTCAGTGCTGGTAGAGCTGTGGTGTGTTTGAGGAGCAGCAGAGATCTGGTCTGGGCTGAAGCACTGGTCCAGATGTGGCGCGGCTTCAGAGGTTTTGCCGTCGCTGTGAGGCGCTGCAGGGCGTGTCGGCAGGCCGCGCTGCAGCTATAAATAACTGCGGCTGCAGCCACATCACAGGAAGCCCCAGCAGACGTGGAGCAGGCCGGAGGTTTAACCCTGCGCTGCCTGGTTTAAGCTGGGCTTCCAGACACCCAGCAGCTCGGTGGAAAAAGTGACGGCTGGATTTGTTTAGAACTCCAACCTCATCTTCTGAAGCTGTGGAACTGGTTGTTCAGTCACCTTACTGGGAAATCAAATCTGACTGGTTCACAGATGAAGCTCGGTAGGAAATTGGGATCACAAAGGGAAAAAGAATCAAACACAAGGAAAAGTCATAGAAAGCCAAGAAATCAGCTGAAATCTGTCCGATTCTAGAAACCTCTACTGTTCTGTGCTAACGGCTGGAGCTAACACCGCGCTCCAACCTGAACCACGACTATTAAATTACAGAAGTTTTTAATAATTCTGTAATTCTCGGTTATTGATCCATAATTTTGTTGACGTATTGATTAGCTTTGATTTCTGAATATTGGTGGATTATTTGCAAGAACAGATCAGGTTCTG
Source organism: Poecilia formosa (assembly GCF_000485575.1). NCBI lineage: Eukaryota > Metazoa > Chordata > Actinopteri > Cyprinodontiformes > Poeciliidae > Poecilia > Poecilia formosa. The sequence goes on along the minus strand of NW_006800741.1, from coordinate 93,051 downwards.
CTGCTCCGTTTCTCAGGAAAAAGTTTGACTTTGTGGTGAAAGGTAATTTTCCTGTGCTGACTTGATGTTGGGAAAGTGAATCATTTCTGTTTAATAAAACCAGATGAATTGAACCAAATAGAATTATGAAGCTCCCTGAAACGATTTGCTGTTTTCTTACTGAAACCTGGAGAAGCTGAGAAACTGACAGCCTGGAGCCAAATCAGCGAAATGAGTCAACTGTTATCTGAAAAGTGTGGCGTGAATTTACATTAAACACCCTGAGAAATGTGTAGAACCTCCACTGAACGTCTGGATGGAGAAGATCAACGTCTTGACAGACCCTCAGGTCTGGACTTGGACTAGGCCATGCTCTGCTCTAACCCATCCCATAATTTCTCCGGCTGGTGTCCTGCTGGAAGCTGAACTTTGACCCCAATCTCAGGTCTGCATCTTCCCACAGCATGATACTGCCAGCACCATGAGATGTGTAGGTCGGGCTCCTGATCAGAGGTCTGCTGTGTTTACTTCCTGCTTTTTGCTAGCTGCTAATAGCTGCATTCTATCTGCCAGTTCAATGACTCCTGAACCTGAACTGGTTCATTTGGTCAAAGAGGCTAATTAGAGATGAACGCCACACTTTAAAGTTTTTATCAGCAGGAATCTGTTTCCTGCTGATTTATCACGGAAAATCCCCAAAAATAAAAGTCTGTTTGGAGCGGGGTGTGAATACTTTCTTTGTTTTGGTATTTGATGAGAAAACTCCTCTCTGATTGGCTGCAGGCCGAACTGGAACATTTGGTCCAGACGGCAGCCAATCAGAGGAAATGAGATTAGCAGCGCGCTAATCAGAGTCACGGCCTCACAGTTTGGACGGTTCTGGCGGAATCTGACCCGGTTCTGGTAGACTCTGATCCTGTTGAAAGGTCCGGCTGTCAGGAACACCGTGAGGGCGTTCAGGTCCGGTGGGCGGTTTCTGCAGGGTTCTGGAACTGGGTCGGGTTCTGAGTAGAGGAAAGTTTACCCAGACATGCTGGACCGTCACCATGGCAACCGATGCAGATTAGGGAACCAGTACCGAACCAGTAGAACCGGGCAGGTCGCCATGGATCTGCACAGATTCAGCAGAATAAAAGTTCTGATCCGGGATCCGTTTCTCCGAGTGACCAGCAGGGGGAGCCAGAGAGCCGCGCAGGAAGCGGCCGCAGGCGGCCCGGTTCTGATGGGTCTGATGTCCGGCCCGGTTCCGGTTCTGATTTCAAGTGGTCCTTCCTGGCGTTTCTGATAGGACGTTTCAACCAGAACACATATTGGGTTCTGAAGGTTCTGATCGGCGGCCCAGTTCTGGTACCTCAGTCACAGGGTTTACTGATCTGCTAATCACCATGGTAACGGCTGGATGAACTCCAGAGTTCTGATAGTTTGGGCTTTTGGTTCTGTTCAGAACCAGGTTCTGTTCAGATAATTTCAGTTAATGATCCAGATTTTAATGAGTTCTTTCAGAACCGGTTCCATTCATACTGGACCCGACTTTAATTAATTAATTAATTTTTTTAATGGTTTTCCAGAACCAGAACCAGAATCGGGTCTGCTGATCGTTTTAATGTTACAAAACTCTGGGTTCAGGTTCTGCTCCGGTCCAGATCAGGTTCTGTTGTGTAACCGGGTCAGAGGAGTGGTTCTGGTTTTATAACTGGAGATTAAATTCCGAGCGGGTTAATGTGTAACCGGGTTCTGGTTGGGAAGTGGATCAGAACCAGCTGATGGTTAAAGCTTCAGCTCTGCTCATGTCTGGTCGCTCGGGTTCTCCAGAACCGGACCCAGTCCAGGTTCTGGACTGGCCTGCAGAACTGGACCTGCTGTTCCTGTGGGCCCAGTTCTGGTTCTGGTCCACTTCTGAGCGGGCTGGCACCAAGGTTCTGCTTGGCTGATCAGAACTGGCTGAAAAAAGTTCTGATGGTCTGTAGAGACCGGACTGAGCAGCCTGATGGGTTCTGACCCGATTTGACCCGTTCCCAGTTATGCATCAGAACATTACGTGAGCAGCGCCGGCCCGGCCCGGTTTATGTGCTGCAGCAGATGGTCCCAGAACCGCTCGTTGCCAGAACAGAACTGAGCTCCAGCTGCAGAACCTGCAGAACCTCCAGAACCTCCGTCTACAGAACCGGTTCTCTGAGGAGTATTTAGCTGGAACTGAATATCGTTTGTTATTTTGACTGCTGGATCCATTTGGATCAGAACCAGTTCTGAATTGCAGAGGTGTAGAGTTTCTGCCACCTGAAACTGCTGGTTCTGGTTCTGGTTACCTGCAGCGGGGACAAGGTCCAATTGTCTTATCAGTTCTGCAGAACCACTGCGTCAGTCTGGGCGGGTCCGGGTCAAAGGTCAAACAGATGGAGCAGGTGAGCTGGAGCTCAGAATCGGGTCGGGTCCGGTGGATGCAGCAGCTGGATCCAAACAGAACCGTCTGCTTCTGACCCAGACCGGACAGAACCGGGCCGGGGACATGTACGTCCTGTGCACCCTGACCGTCCTCATGTTCCACAGCCTCCTCAGGAAGTGGGTCGGTACCGGGCCGGACAGAACCTCTGAGGCTGCAGGGGCAGAGAAGGTGGTTCTGGAGGTTGGAGTCGGGTTGGCGGGCCGAGAGATGACCGGAGGGACGGAGACGCTGTCCTCCACCAGGAGACGGGTCCAGGTGAGGAGCAGAACCGGGCCGGGGATGAAACCTGGAGCAGTTTAAGGTTCTGGTTCTGTTCTTTAGAAACCTGTCTGAACCGGTTTCTAGACAGAAAGTGTTTCTGTCTAGGTCAGAGGTCTGACTTGGTTCTGGTCGGTCTGGCCCCGTTTCCTTCATCTGGGTTGGCAATCTGGTCAGAACCGCGCTGGTTCTGGTCTGAACCTGGTATGGATTTGGTTTCTGTCAGTGAGTGGTTTTGGTTCTGATCCAAAGTTCTGCTCCATTTTGATCGGATTCATCCAGAACCAGTGAAGCAGAGACGTGCGGTTAATGGCTGGTGAGGCACCGACTTGATCATAATCAGATTTACAAAAACAGAAGCTCAGCATGTTGTTTACAGAAGGACATTT
>NW_006800741.1:81575-84028 GCF_000485575.1 Poecilia formosa | reverse complement strand
TTATATATATATATATATAATGCACCAAAAACTGATCTGTAATCTGGAACGTTCGCTATGCTGAGCTCCAGTTAGCCGCCTTATCTCACTGCGCGAGAGGCAACTGGGTCATGCGTCACGGGCAAAAGGTCAAAGGTAACAAGGTGACCGGAAGGCTTATTATGTTGTACAAAAAAAATAAAATAATTTTAGTACATGTTATGTGTCAGAAGAGGGCTTTGAAAATAATAATGCAAAAAATAAATAAATAAATAAAAATTGACCAAAAGGGCACTTTGGGGCAAGGAGCAAAAAGGGCAGGTGCTCAAGCCCCCCCAGGCCCCCCCTGCACGTGCCTGCAAGCTGCTGATGGGAAACATAAAAAGCACATTTGTTATATGAATAAAAAACATAGCATCAGCTAATGCTAACTAGTATTAACTAATGCTGATGCTTGTTTCCACAGCGGAAAGATTTCCCCTGCAATAAGCTGCACTACAGCTCAGACTGGAACAGAACCATTAAAACGGGTCACTTCCTGGCTGTTTCCATGGAAACGAACCATAAAAATGACAATGAGGAGAAGCTTTGGTTTACACATGATTTTGGTGGACCAGAGCGTTTCAGTGATGTCACTTCCTGTCAGCTTACCTCTCGGTCCAGATGTTCCGTTTGTCCGTCTGTCGGATTGTTACGTAACGACACGAGTTTCATAATCATCATCATGACGAAGATGATCTGCAGTCTGACCGGATCCAGGTTGGATCCTCCAGCTATGCTAGCTAAATACTAGCGAGGCTAATATTTAGCTAGCATAAATATTTATCTTTGAACTAAATATTTAGGTTGAAGCTGAAGATTTGTAGAAATTTAGCTTCAACCTAAATATATTACTTGCTAACTATTTAGTTTGAAATTGTGAGATTTATAAATGAATAATGATGAAAATATGACTTAGGCTTCATTGCTGTTAAATTATGTAATTTTCCAAAAGGAACTGTAAAATCATTTTCATAAGATGAATCAGCTCAGTTTGTCTAAACAGAGCTGAAAACATGCATAAATGTTTAATAGCAGAAACTAGACGGAGCTGTGCTGAAGCGGCTTTATGGCAAGCTGTTTTAACATTAATTTGGTTTTACAGCTCTTACATTCAGATATCTCAAATTGTTTTGTGACTAGACGTTTTAGCGATTTAAGTTATCTCTAATTACATTCTGACTAGTCAAAATGACGTCAGATTTACCACCGACTTGAATGGAGACTTCAATTCAAGATATCTATAATGAATTACTGATTATGTGAAATACACATTTCAGATATCTACAATTAAATTATGACGAGTCAAAGTAAATTCAACATATCACAATTTTAGTTTTGACTAGTCATAATTCTAATTAAAGATCTCTCTAATGACTCCATAATTCAAGATATCTTAAATGCATTTTTGGATAAGAGAAATGTAGTTTTGACTAATGAAAACTAAATTATAGATATCTTAAAAGCAAATAATGACTAGACAAAACTAAATTAAAGATATCTTGAATTGTAATGTTGACTATTCAAAATTCTTAAGATATCTCTAATGAATTGGAGATATCTTGACAGCTTTTCTATTTTAGATATCTTAAATGGACATTCCGACTAGTCAGAATGACATTATTGATATCTTGAATTAGTATTCTGTCCAGTCTAAACGTCCCTGACTTATGTAGCAATTTGAAAGTTTAATAAAACAATGAACAATAGAGAAAACGAAAAAAGATGTTTGAAAATGCGCCACTTCCATGTTGAAAATGGTTTGGCAAAAGCAATTTCAGCTTTTCAAAGCTGTTTTTAGTGCATTCGGTTCGTCTGAAATGAATAAACAGGAAGTTCTTTGCAGACATTAGAAGCAGTCTTATAGTTTATGAAGTTTTTCTATCTCCGCATTTCCAACATTGTCAAGTTTTTTCTAATTTGTGGCATTTACTGACAATTTTGTGCAGGAAACATAAAATTCTGCAGGCAACTGTTTGGACACCACAAAGGGGCTTCCACGTCATTCTTAATGCAGATATCTGAAATTGTAATTTTGACTAGTCATAATTGTGTTGAAGATATCTTAAATCGTCATTACGGATATGTTTCCTGTCAAATGACAGATCCAGTGACGTCATTTGAAATATCTTGAATTATTATTTTTACTAGTCAGAATGTAAATATAGATATCTTAAATTACCATTCTGGATAGTCAAATTGCATTTTTAGATGTCTCATAGGCGCTGGAACGGGGGGCCTGTGAGTAGGGGGCCATTGGCCCCCCCTCTTTACGGCCCTGCTCTGCCTGTTCGTTGGTCCCACCAGACTTTTCCCCAGGCCGCACGCAGCTCTGACGATCTGTGACTGACATGTTTCTGTTTCTATGCAGACAGAGGCACAGATGAACCAAAAGGCTCCAGAGCAGAACGGCCACCCAAAGGTTTACCACATGC
>NW_006800741.1:80190-81535 GCF_000485575.1 Poecilia formosa | reverse complement strand
AAAAAGGCTCGACTCTGGGTCCCTGTCTAAACCAGATCTTCCTAAAATGAAATGAGCATTCTGGTCTAAATGCCATATTTATAAAACTGTGGCGACGTTTTCTGTCCCCCGGACCGTATGGGGGGGAAAAACATCCGATGTCGGCCATGTCTGTTAACGGGTCCGGACCAAAAGCTCACCCACACTTTGCGAAAAGCGAATAGCTTTTTATTTATTTATTGGTCCAAAAGCCAAACGGTCATCAGATGGTTTCAGGTCTCTGGCTGTTGAAATTCATTTGTGTTTGTTAAATAAGAAGCACATTAAAGTTAATCATGATGTTTTGGTTTTAAAAATATTGTCATCAGTTCGGCTGGTTATCTGTCCCAGAAATCTCTTTCCCACACAATCTGTGGAACAGCAAATTGGGAATGCCACAACCTCAATGCTAAATTGGTCAGTTTACTTTTATTTGGCAGCCTGGCACTTTTTCTGTAAGCTAAAAAGAAAGACTGCGGGTTAAACAGTTAAATCTAGTTTAAACGTTTGACAAAAGACTAGAAATGAATCGAACATTGTTGCTTCATCTCCTCTGGATGTCTGACACATGGGAATCTCCTCCAATCACACGGGTAGGCTTTGCTTTTAGCATAATTATAAAAATGAATAAATGGCTCTGCTGTTCTACATTACACACTGTGGCCGGTATTTGTGTGGTTTAGGTTTGTCCTGGTTTTCCAACACGAACACGATGCGCTTTGGAGATGTGGTTGTGCTCTGGTGGGCCAGGTGCAGCGACAGTGTTGCTCTACCTGATGACATCCTGCAGCCCCTGGATGAGGAGTTACTGAAGTTTGTATCTGAGCCACGTTTTGATCACGCATGTCTATGAATATTTGCACCACATGCCTGAAAAGTTACTGTTTTACAAAGAAACTGGACATATTTATTGTTTGGATTTGACCTTTAATCATTAAGCATATGACGTAATCATGATAAAACGATGTCATACAACATGCCGTTTCAACACCATCATCTCTGTACTCAGCTGGTCAGGAGGTCGGCTGCAGGCATTTGTCCAAGTTTTAAAATGTTATAAACTCTATTCCGGCCTCTCATGCTCCGTGTAAAGCTGCTCTGCGCATTTTCCGAACTGACGACTTTTATTTCTGATTATTTTCCACCAAATCTTTATGACCGAACATTTAATAGCCAGCAGTCACTTTGTCCTTCAGGTGAGGGGAGATCATCCATCCATCCATTTTCTGAACACCCTTGTCCCTCAGTGGGGTCGGGAGGGGTGCTGGTGCCTATCTCCAGCTAACGTTCCGGGCGAGAGGCGGGGTACATCCTGGACAGGTCGCCA
>NW_006800741.1:77737-80073 GCF_000485575.1 Poecilia formosa | reverse complement strand
TCAAGAAAAAATCATCAGAATTGGTCAAGCTAAGTAAAAAATAGGTACTTTATAGTACAAACCACAGGGTGAAAATATCAATATAAAATATCTTATTATTTTTCTATGACGACAGGTGAAGCTCTGCCTCACCTGCCTCTCATGACCTCACGTCACTGCAGTGAAGTGACCTGTTGGTTCTGCAGAACCTCTCCGGTTCTGTTCCACTGGGTCTTCAGCAGCAGATGGTTGAACACATAGACATCATATAAATCATATTTATGTCTATGGTTGAACATAAAAAGGCCACTGAAAAATTAAAAATGAAAAAGAAAAAATTTAATTTTAAAAATTAAATTTAAAAAAATTAATTTTGCACTAAATGAATCACAGATGAGTAAATATGGTGTCAAATCATTCTTACTGATAATGTTTAGATTTTTCAAAATGGCCACCAGGGTTGTCATGGAAATTAATTTTTTTTTACTAAAATTAGATGAATGTGTTTGGTGTCTGAACCATAGAAATTATATATTTTCTTGATATTGTGTTTTTACTTTTTTTGATTGACATTTTTCAAAGTGGCCGCCATGGTTATGATTGGAGAATAAATGTTTGCATTGAAATCATCAGTAGTAGGCGCAAGCTAGCCAGGAAGTTGGTTTCAAAAAGTTCTATTCGCCCAGCGAGAATCTTGACTCCACTCAACTATTGAATATATAAAAACTTAGCAGAAGCTAACGCTAAACTGGAAAACGACAAAATTAACAGAAACTAAAGCTAAGCTGCTAAGTGCATTGAAAAACATTAGCAGATGCGGTAACACTTTATTTGAAGGGAGTTGAATAAGACTGACATGACACTGTCATAAACATGAATAAACCTTCATGAATATTTATGACTGTGGTCATAAAGCGTCATTCGGTAAATTATGACACTTTTAATACAAAGTTGACATTATTCAAAATGTCTTTGTTATGACAACTTGACATTAACCAAGAAATCATTACTGTTTAAACTTTACCTTTAATAACAAAGTTACCTGATTTTTAAAGTGCAATCAGTAATACTTTTATAACAAATTTATACCTGCGTGCGGACCCCAGGCTGACGATCTGTGACTGACATCTTTCTGTGTTTCTATGCAGACAGAGGCACAGATGAACCAAAAGGCTCCAGATCAGAACGGTCACCCAAAGGTTTACCGCATGCCGCAGCTTCGGGTCGGGTTGGGACCAGGAACCGGTCTGACGCCTGAAAAAAGGCTCGACTCTGGGTCCCTGTCTAAACCAGATCTTCCTAAAATGAAATGAGTGTTCTGGTCTAAATGCCATATCTATAAAACTGTCCCCCGGACCGTATGGGGGGAAAAACATCCGATGTCGGCCATGTCTGTTAACGGGTCCGGACCAAATGCTCACCCACACTTTGCCCAGAGCAGATGGTTTTTGCTCAGGTCAAAAAATAATCACGCGAATAGCTTTTTATTTATTGATTGGTCCAAAAGCCAAACGGTCATCAGGAGCCATAAGTGACGATGGCTGATGGTTTCAGGTCTCTGGCTGTTGAAATTCATTTGTGTTTGTTAAATAAGAAGCACATTAAAGTTAATCATGATGTTTTGTTTTTAAAAATATTGTCATCAGTTCGGCTGGTTATCTGTCCCAGAAATCTCTTTCCCACACAATCTGTGGAACAGCAAATTGGTCAGTTTACTTTTGTTTATTTGGCGGCCTGGCGCTTTTTCTGTAAGCTAAAAAGAAAGACTGCAGGTTAAACAGTTAAATCTAGTTTAAACGTTTGACAAAAGACTAGAAATGAATCGAACATGTTGGATGTCTGACACCTGAACATGGGAATCTCCTCCAATCATACGGGTAGGCTTTGCTTTTAGCATAATTATGAAAATGAATAAATAGCTCCGCTGTTCTACATTACACACTGTGGCCGGTATTTGTGTGGTTTAGGTTTGTCCCGGTTTTCCAACACGAACATGATGCGCTTTGGAGATGTGGTTGTGCTCTGGTGGGTCAGGGGCAGCGACGGTGTTGTTCTACCTCGATAACATCCTGCAGCCCCCGGCTGAGGAGCTACTGAAGTATCTGAGCCACGGGAGATCACTTCAGGACAAACCCAGAGTTGATTGACGGAGCCATCTCGCGCGCCTGATATTCAAAATGATGAAACACCTCATGGCCCCCCCACCTCAGGAGCCAGATCAGCCAATCAGCGGTGCAGCAGGTGGGGGAGGGGCCACTGCGCTGAAATATTAATCCGTCTGTGGAGGAGGGGCTTCAGGGTGTGACGCTGCTCTGCTGTTGCTAGGGAGACGGGGGAGGAAGCAGAGAGAGAGAGAG
>NW_006800741.1:68257-77163 GCF_000485575.1 Poecilia formosa | reverse complement strand
CAGGTGGGGGCGGGGCCTCAGAGCGGGGAGCAGCTAGCTAACCAGCTAGCAGCAGGTGGGGGCGGGGCCTCAGAGCGGGGAGCAGCTAGCTAACCAGCTAGCAGCAGGTGGGGGCGGGGCCTCAGCCAGGTATTGTATCCCTCTTGGCTTTCGGCTGGAAGTCAGACGGAGCTGCTGATCGGTATCGATCGGCTGGTATTGATCTTTCCAGACTGACCCAACAAGTTCTGGTTCTGTTGAATAGCTGGACTGGGTCAGTGCTGAGTGAATATGGCTCTGGTTCTTCTCAGGAAGAGAAAAGTAATGAATAATTCCTTCAACTTGCATTAAAATGACTCAGATATTTTTGTTGTATTTAAAAACACAATTCAGCAGCAACATCCCCACCTTCCTAAAATAATGGCATTTTTTGCCAAAATAGATTTTTTTGACCTTTGACTGAGGCCGTTTTAGGAAAAATTACTAAATATATTAGACCTTAAACAAAATAATTGAAATCATAATTTAAAAAATAGTTTAGTTTTCACAGCTAATAATTTATTTTGACCCAAACAGATCAGATCGTTTTCATTTGTGAAAAATATTTTGTTTTCTAGATTTGTCCACAAATTATAAAATAAATGGTTGGTTTTATGTCTGTGGCCCAGAAATCTCTGCTGGTTCTGATCCGTTTCTGCTGCTGGTTCTGATCTGTGGATCTTTTGGGTCGTTTTTATCAAACCGGGTCGCTTCTTCTCCTTCATCTTTAGTTCAGCCAACGTTAGGAAATAAGAGCAAACTGGTTTCTGGTTTTTGTCTAGTCACTAACCAGTGGTTAAACCAGTGGTTAAACTGGTTAGTGACTCTGTTGCCATGGTAACACCAGAGACAGACAGTTAAAGGATCAAAGTGAGAAACTAATAAAGCCGATCATTATTGGTAATCGGACAGTGAAAATGAAAGCTGATCATAGTATCAGTGGTTTTAATGGCGGCGTTGTTTTGGGATGAGAACTGGTTTTTACAGAGGTCAGTGAATGCAGCGTGGTCGCTCCTCTTACAACTTTAAATACTGAACTCTTTATGTTTAGCTCCATATTTGCCGGTTCTCTGTTGCCATGGTAACCTGACCTCTGGCCTTCTCTGTTGCCATGGTAACATGAGTTTCACCTGTGTCTGTTCTGTTTGAATCTGTGGTTTAGGTGCGGACCGGTTCCGGTCCGGTTCTCATCGTTGTTCCTGTTCTGAAGGTTTGGGCCCGAGCTTTAGTGAGACCGACCCATCAGGAGGTTCTGATGGTGATCCGACCGAGCCGCAGATGATCCTGATGACCGATGGATCACGATCACCAAACTACGGATGGATTCCTCCGTAGTTTGAGACTCAGTGAGAGTTCCTCCTGCCGGTTCTGATCCGTTCCTCCTGCCGGTTCTGATCCGTTCCTCCTGCCGGTTCTGATCCGTTCCTCCTGCCGGTTCTGACCTGCCCAGCTAACGGACCATCTGCTGCTGGGATTATCAGATTAGCTTCATTCCGACCAGCTGCTCTGGGATCAGCTGCTGCAGGTCGGTCCGATCGGACCTGAAGCGGGTCGCTGGTTCTGAGTGGATGGCTGGACGGCAGCATGCTGGGTTGGGTAGGAACACTGATCAATAAGCGCTGGCTGGACCGGCACCGGTCCGGACATGGAGCGGAGAGGAAGGCCCGCTGTGGAGCGGTAAGGTCCGCTGGAGTTCTGGAGCAGATGGTACCGGTTAGCGGGTCTGGGGCGGTGAGTCGCTCCGTCCTCAGCCAATCAGAGGGCTGAGGTCCAGTCGGGTCCACGGCACCGGTTCTGGTGAACTCTGCGGTTTGAGGTCTAACAGAGAGTGAAGGCTTGATTAGAGACAAACTGGTGGATCCATTACTCCATCCAGAACCTACGGTCCGTTTGTAACTGCAGGGTGTTTTGGTTCTCGGGTTCTACCAGTGGTTCTGGTTGGTCCATCAGTTCATATGAAACCCGGTTCTGATCAATGCAGCTGGAATGTTTTCTAAAATCTGCTGATTTCTTGGCTCTCTATAATTGATGTTTTCCAGGTTTTTATCCAGAACTTCATGATTTGGGTTGTTCTGTTCAGGACTAAAATCATTTGGAAGGAAATAATTTTACATTTTAAATGAAATCCTGAACCTGGAGCTGCGGCGCTCATCCTGCCAGCAGGGGGAGCCGTTCTGCAGAGTCCAGATGTTTTAATGTTTGTTTTCCTGGTTCTGCAGCCGGTCCAGCGGTCCAGCGCTCTGCTCAGCCCGGCGGTCATGTTTGGAACCAGACAGAGTTGGGACATCGCTCACGCCCCCTGCCTGCAGGAGCTCTGGAAGAAAGACCTCTCATTGGACGGTGAGTCAGAGGGTGGGGCCTGAAGGCAGCAGCGTGGCTGCATTCCTCCTGACAGGATACGGACAGGTGAGTCACACCTGAGCGCCAAGCGGAGGAGGCCCGGGCCTGGCAGGAGGAACAGGTGAGCCGAACGGTTCTGATGGGTTTTCTGTCTCTGGAGGGGAGCGAACACTGGAGCCATTGTTCCAGTCCGAGCTGCACATTCCCAGCTGTGAGTGTGTGACTGTGTGTGTGAGCGAGCTTAGAGACTTTCCTGAAGAGTTTCTAATCCGTTTCCTGTTTCTGTCTGAGAACCAGAACTAATGCTCAACCTTCACATTGATTCCTGTCAGACTGGAGCGGCACCAGTATGAGTCTGGTCTTGGTTCTGGATCAGAGGAGCTCTGCTCCGATTTGCTAGTCAGGCCATCGGCTCAGGTTCAGCCTGCAGTCAGCTACTCAGTGCCTCAGCCAGACAGGAGGTGGCGCTCTCCAGACAGTCATGGTGTGGAGACCGAACGGCTCAGCCTGTGTTGTTGCAGCTCAGTGTGCTATGCTAGTGCTGGCTAGTTGCACTAACATTAAGATGCTCACCAATATGGTATTTAGCAGAAGCTAATGCTAATATTTAAGAAAAGGGCAGTAAATCAGCATTTAGAATTTATTTGGAAAAATGAGGAATGCTAGCTGTGCTAATCATTTTCAAAATTATCTGAAGCGCTAAACACATTAGCCCCAATAGCGGATTAGCTAGATTGTGTCCACCGTTGTTCATTAGCATCAAGAATTCAGGTTTATCGCAGTGCAACGTTAGAGATAATTTATCATTTCTACAATGTGTCTGATTCCTAACCATCTGCAGCCTGGTGGGCGGAGCCTGCCTGGTGGGCGGAGCCTGCCTGCAGTGGGTCCACCATGATGATCAGGATGCTGCAGCTCTCTGATGGTCGCTGATTGACGCCAGATTTCTGCTCTGGTTCTGTTCTGCTGAAGGTTTGCAGGAAAACGGTTGAAAATAGAAACTTTAGGATGTTTCTAAAGATCAAATTAATGAATCCGGACTAATCAGAGAACTGGGTTGATCAGAACCGGGTCGGTTCTGTTTGTGGTTCTGCAGGTTGGGTCAGTAGTCATTGAAGCAGGTTCAGCTGCAGCAACACGTCCCCCCTCGTCCCGGTCTCCATGGCAGCAGGTCGAAGGTCAGTCCGCACCGTCGGCTCGGGACGCAAACACGGATAAAAATGGAGCAGGATTGTGGCCCGGCCGGCCAGAGTTCAGAGTTCAGGGAGACTGGAGACGAAGCAAATCGACTCGGTTTGAGGGGGTCAGAGGTCACTAGCTGCTGCTAACTGGGCAGACTGGTTTCCAACAGAACCAGGAGGTTCTGCTCATCAGAGGAACTCTTTAACTCTCCAGTGGTGTGTGTGTGTGTGTGTGTGTGTGTGTGTGTTGCAGCCAGCTCAGTGGACTTCCTGATGAGTGATGGTGAAGACGACGGCTCCTTCCTGTCTCTGCCTGCCGCCTCCTTCTCACAGCGCCCCCCTCTGACCGCTGAGCTCAACACCAGCTCCTCCCACCAGCTGCTCATCCAGGTAAACGGTCCAGCAGGGGGCGCCACTCTGTGAACAGCAGCTGAACGCAGACGGAGCGGGTTCTGATGGGTTCTGACAGAACCTGTCGGTGTGAGGCTGGGTGGAGGTCAGGGGTCAAACCCTGGGTGGAGAGCCACAGACCGTTGATGCTGTCGATCCTCATCCGTCTGATCAGCTGAAAAACGGAAAACTAAAATCAGGAAAACTGCTGTTTCCACTGCTGCCCCTAGAGGGCAGCGATTGTCAATAGAAGAACTGATACTTTGTGTGAAAACTTTTAAATCCTTCAGCTGATTTGATTCCTGGTTGTTGTAGCTCTGCAGGCTGAGAGCAACTTGTTTTGACAGTTTAGGCCCCGCCCCTTCCGTTCCACCTGTTCCTGGTTGTTGTTCGCTGCTTCATAGCAGAGAAGCGATTATATAGAAGCGCAGAAAGTTTAATTAAAGGTGCCACCAGTAGACTCGTCCATCCAGTCCGACATGTAGGAGCCAGAAAAGGAAGGAACTCATCTGGAAATTGAGGCTCGGCAGAGTTAGCCAGTTAGCTAGTGCTAGCACCAAGAATGTTACTGAGTGGCATTTTTGTCTTCTGAATATGTGATCCAAATAGAAACTATTAATGTAATAATGCTATAAAAAATGCAGTACAGCTCTGTCCACAAGGAGCTAACAGCTAGCACACAGCGCTAACAGAAGGCACAATGCTACTGCTAGCAAAGCAACGGTCAGGATGTGACATCAACACAGTGAAGCGATTCCTGTTTTTCATTTTAGGTTAGCATTTAGCTTAGCACTTACTGAGTCATCGTTTCCTCAGACAGAACTGAAGCTAGCAGAGGTCACTGAACCGCTTGACCTTGGAGAGGTCCGTCTCTGTCCGTCTCTCTGTCCAGTGTCTTCCTAACTGTCCTGTTTTCCTCCATGCCGTCTCGTCCTGCAGAGAGTCTCCTGGTCCTGCTGCTGGACGTCTGTCAATGTAAAAACCTTCATCGTTTCTATCCTCATCCTCCTGGTTCTGATCCGCCTCAGTCTCTCTCTGTAGACGACCTTTCACCTCTGACCTCTAGAGCACAGCGCCCTGTAGATCAGGAACCTGCTGTTGCTGCAGTCTGATCCGCCGTGTGTGTGTGTGTGTGTTCAGACTCTGCAGGACAAGGTGTGTGAGCTTCAGGCCCGGTTCTGCTCGGAAGAGGTTTCCTGCCAGCGGACGGGGGGCGGAGCTTGGACACAGGGGGAGGAGCCTCTGCTGGCCAAGCCTACAGGTGACACTGACCCAGATCTGGATCCAGAACCTTCAGCACTACCAAACCAATCAGAGCGTAGATGCCTGACCCGGTTCTGGTTCTGGTCCGGTTGGTTATGTTCCTGTCTGGTTTCAGGTGTGAAGCCGAATCCGAACCTTTTCAGCCGACCCGAAGAGGAGCAGCTCGTCTCTCGGCTGCACACACAGGTACGTCTGCAGAACTGGGCCCACTAGGGTTCTGTGGTTCTGGTCCAGCTGACCGGTGGTTCTGCCTGCAGGTGGCGGCGCTGGAGCAGAAGCTGCTGGATCGGACTCAGGAGGTGGAGAGACTGCGCTCTGAACTGGTGAGTTTGGTTCTGGACCTGGAACCTGGAGTCCAGAACCTGCAAATCAAAGTTCTGACCCAAACTTGGGCTCTTTAGAAACCCTGTTGGGATCAGACTTGGACCCGATACCGAGTCAGAACCGAACAAGAAGTTCTCACTACCACAAAACCAGCAGGAGTAACGGGTCCGATCATGTGGATTAGGTTGCAGCATAAAGTCAGAGCAACTGAAGTCTGATCAATCTTCATCATTGATTGATCAGATCAATCATTTCCTTAATCAGTTCTATAAATAAGGAAATATTTTATCAGCAGCAGAAATTTAACCTTCGCAGCTTTAACTTCTCTAAAACACCAAGATTATAATTTAATCTAATTTCTCGGCTCTAGTCTTGATCTGATAAATGGTCCTCTTGGTTAGAAGCTGCTGTAATGTGGCCACCTGTCCTGCAGGGGGCAACAGACCTGGAGAAGCAGCTGGAGCGGCTGCTGGTGGAGAATGAGCGTCTGAAACAGGAGCTGAAGTCACGCAGAAGCTCAGAGCTCCAGCCTGACGCCGCGGCGGACGGCTGCAGCTGCTGCAGGCATGCTCAGGTGAGTTCGCCGCAGCGGGCGCAGCCACAGCGGGCAATTCTGACTCCGCCCCCTGCGTGTGTGCTGCAGGAGGCGGAGGCGCTGCGGCGGGAGGCGGCGTCCTGGGAGAACCGGGCGCGGCAGCGGGACCAGCGGCTGGCTGAGCTGCAGCAGGAGCTGCAGGAGAGCAGCTGCAGGGCAGAGGCGCTGCAGCTGCACCTGGACGACAGCAGGAGGCGCCGTAGCGATGGAGAGCAAAAACTGCATCTGCGACTGCAGGAGTGTGAGGAAGAACTGGCCAGACGGGCGGCGGCGCCCCCTAGAGTCAAGGTAAGGAAACGGAGGAGAGAGATGCAGAAATCTGATGAACCACTTATGTGAGCATGCACACAGCAGCAGCAGCAACTGGTGCTGCTGCAGCAGATGACCCAGCCTTGTGCTCCTCTGCAGGTGGTGACCCAGACGGTGCAGGTGGAGTCGGCGGACTCGCAGAAGGCGCTGGTGGAGCTGCAGGTGAAGAACGAGTCGCTGCAGGAGCAGCTGTCGCTGCAGAGGCAGCTCCTGCGGGAGCTGGAGGCGCAGCTGCACGACTCGCAGCGCACCTGCACTCAGCTCCGGACTCAGGTGAGAAGCCTCTGCTTCCCGTCCTCTGATTGGCCGTCGTGTTTGGGGCTGGACTTGGTGCAACAGCCTGACGGCCAATCAGAAGCGTCTAGGTGTTGCAGCTCACCTGTGTGTTTCTCTTACCTGTCTGGCTGCAGCTGCACCTCTGTGGCCTTTTAACCACGGCTGTCAGCAACGCAAAGAGCCGATTGGATCCCGGGTTGTCCAAGGTTGGCCCCGCCCCCTGTGATGTCACAGTCCCCCTCCCAGGCTCCTGAGCTCCCAGATGAACTCAAACTGCTCAGATTAAACATGCAGGATTTATAATCCAGAGCAAAGAAACTCAAAATAACTTCAGTAATTAATTGAATCAAATATTTCTGCTTGTTTACAATAATAATAAAGGAATATAAATTTATTTCCCATCAGTCAGATTACTGAGTTGCCTTTGAATTAGTTTCAGATTAACTTTTTGTTTGTTAAAATGAATCTATATATTTTGTCAGCTGGAGCCCTGGCCTCTAAACGCATATCATTTTCTGTTTTCTGAAAACTAATATAACATCTCTAAATTATTCCAGTAGTCAGTGAAATAAAAGGTTAAACTGGTTTGAATGGGAAGCTCTGGACCCTGTTGGATTAGCCAGGCAGCTTCCCAGTAGATCACCCAAGATTACAGTTAGATTAAATATTTATGTGGGCTCAAGATCTACATGTATTGCATAATTAACAGTTAGCCTAGTGTAGTTAGCCTAGCTTAGCTCAGTGACTTTAAGTAGAGGAAAACTGTGGTCGGCTTCCTGTCTGTGTTTTGTGTCAGTAGTTTGTGTTTGGATCGGTTCTTTAGACGTTTTAACTTCTGCTGAGATTATTTAATGATAATCTATGTATTTTAATCTACTTTAATCTGTTGGTTTACCTGTCTCGTTAAACATGTCTGCATGTTTTACTGAGTTTTGTACGTTAAGTAATGTTTCTTGGGTAATCTGTCCACAGACGCGGTCGGCTCTCTGAGGAAGCGTGTCAGCCATGTTTTATTCTCGGATCAGCTGCGTCGTGTTTTAGCGATGCTGAAGGTGATGGAAGGTCCACTGAACTCCAATCTAGAACCACACAGCATTCTGGGAAATGTAGGCAGAGGAAAGGCTTGAGCTAAGCTATCTGGGTAGCATCAATGAACTCACTCACTTTGGTTACCTAGCAACAACCTGCAGAGGAACTTGCAGCAGTTTCACATTTGGCAACCGAACCTCATGACGGCTGAAAAATGAAAACCAGGGATCAAACGGGAACGCTCATATCTCACCGCGCTGCGTGTTCCCCCAGATCCACGTCTACGAGGGGGAGATGCAGCGGGCGCAGGGCCAGCTGGAGGCCGACATGCAGAGCCTGGAGGAGGAGAAGAACCGCCTGATCGAGGAGGCCTTCATCCGGGCCGAGAGCGAGATGAAGGCCGTCCACGAGAACCTGGCAGGTGAGACCCGACGGAGGCTGGAGAGGGTGATGGTGATGATGATGAGGGCTGAAACGATTCCTCGAATGATTCGAGTACCTCGATTATTAAAATTCCTTGATAAAAATTTTCCTGCCTCGAAGCTTCGTTAATTTATGTTTTATCATTTAGCGCGCCGTGTTCCGGCCGGAACATTATTTGCGTTGCACATCACTCTGACTTCCGCCTCTGAGTTGTTGACGAAAGCTAAAGCTGTGTCCGAATGGGGTATATGCCACGAGAGGTGGTGACGTATTTCCGTTTGAATTTATTCCACATAGATTGGTTCTGGGTCCTGCTTGCTCCTATTGTTCTTGGCCAAAGCTGCAAGATCTGTACCATGAAAAAGACGCAAAACTTAAAATATCTGTGAGCTGCTGGTACAACGACTGAGTTTTGTGGTGTGCCGTTGTGTCCAGTAATTAGCCAGTACCATCTGGTGCTTAGTTTTTTCATTTTCCAGCTGATATCAAGGCGACAGCGGACTGTAGCCAAAACTTAGCCACTACAGCTAACACGCGGTTTGTAGCTGCCTGCTATTTCAAAGCTTGAGGATATTGAAGTTCCAGCGTCAGAAATGGGAAGATGGGGGATATAAAGGAAGCTGTACGTGCTTCGTTTAGTGGAATAATTTGTTGGAGGAAAATAATGCCGGAGGAAATCCACTGCAACGGGAACAGGCTGAGAACAGAGGCAGCGATTCGGCACAAGGTAAGTCAATATGTGTGTTGATGCATTTGCG
>NW_006800741.1:54215-67981 GCF_000485575.1 Poecilia formosa | reverse complement strand
TGAAGGTGATGGTGAAGGTGATGGTGATGACGTCTCCAGGTGTGCGTCTGAACCTGCTGAGCCTGCAGCCAGCCCTGCGAACTTTGACCTCCGACTATAACTGCCTGAAGAAGCAGGTCCAGGATTTCCCCTCCATGCTGGAGAAAGCAATCAGAGAGGCCAAGCAGGAGGTGAGGCCTGGTTCCGCCCGGCCCGGCCCGGCCCGGTTCCACCCGGCCAGGCTGATCCGCTGTGTGTCTGCAGATCTGCCAGGTGATCAGCGACGTCAGCAGCACCAACCAGGATCTGCTCAGGAAGTACAAGAGGGAGATGAACCTGAGGAAGAAATGCCACAACGAGCTGGTCCGCCTCAAAGGTCCGACCCGCAGCAGAACCTCCCGCTCGGTTCTGGTTGCTGCTACCTATGGCAGGCCCATTTAACATGAAATCTGGGTCCCAGGTAACATCCGGGTGTTCTGCCGGGTCCGACCCGTCAGCCAGGAGGAACTGGACTCGGCCGACGCCGGAACGGCGCTGAGCTTTGACTCGGACGACGACGCCGTCCTTTACCTGTCCTCCAGGGGAAAGGTCATGACCTTTGAACTGGACAAGGTCTTCCCGCCGCAGGCCTCGCAGGAGGAGGTGAGCGGCTCCAGAACCAGGCCTCCTGGCTCTTCCTGGTTCTGGTCCCCTGACTCGGCGTCTCACCTGTGTCCTGTTCTCTGATTGGTCCTCCAGGTGTTCCAGGAAGTGCAGGCTCTGGTCACTTCCTGTATCGACGGCTTCAACGTCTGCATCTTTGCGTACGGACAGACGGGATCTGGGAAGACCTACACCATGGAGGTAGGGGGCGGAGCCTCACCTGGCCTCACCTGGCGCCGGGCCGCCTCTCACCTGTAAGCCCCGCCCCCTTTGTGTCCGCAGGGCGTGACCTCTGACCCTGGCATCAACCAGCGCGCGCTGCGCCTGCTGTTCGCCGAGGTGACGGAGAAAACTCTGGACTGGGAATATCGGATCGTGGTCAGCCTGGTGGAGATTTACAACGAGACGCTGCGGTGAGGACCGGGTCTGGTTCTGGTTCTGCTTTAGATTTGATCGTTGCATGCGTGGGCTCTGCTGCCCTGCGCTGCGCCTGCAGGCTCTGACGCTCTGTTTCCTGCAGCGACCTGCTCAGGCAGAATCCCACAGACAAACTGGACATCAAGCTGAACCCGGACGGCAGCGGGCAGCTCTACGTCCCCGGACTGACGGAGATCGCGGTCCAGAGCCCTGAGGACATCAACAGGGTAACCGCTTCCTGTCTGTCCTTTCAGAGTAAAACACCCAGATATCAGAGCAGCGATTCTGGTTCTGATGGCCTTGTCCCTGTCCCCAGGTGTTTGAGCTGGGCCAGGTGAACCGGGCCACGGCATGCACCAACCTGAACGAACACAGCTCGCGCTCCCACGCGCTGCTCATCATCACTGTGTCTGGGTTCAACAGCACGACCGGAACCAGAACACAAGGTCAGGCCGGTTCTGCTTTCTGACCACCGGTGGTCCGGATCCATCTGTCGGGCCTACGGAAGGCCAGAAAGGCCAAAATTCCCACCGAGAATCGCGAACAAACATCATTATGATCCTGCTTTAGCTCCGGCCTCTGCTGCTGTTGGCCAATCAGATTAGAGTTACTGTAACCAATCAGAGACGGCCAGTAAGACCGTTTTGTATGGAAGTCAGAAAATTAAATACTATTAAATGAAATGTGAACAAATATTTAAGGATAACTTTTACATTCTTACTTATTTCTTGAGGTTTTTGAGTTTGTTTTGAATGAAGCGCCTCTCCATGCTTTTGTTAGCATTCATTCTGATCTTTTGGCGTTAAAATGATTCTGTGTTTTTCATCGTTCTGGTTCAGGGAAGCTGAACCTGGTGGACCTGGCTGGGTCGGAGCGGATTGGGAAGTCCGGAGCAGAGGGCAGCAGGCTCCGGGAAGCGCAGTGCATCAACAAATCGCTGTCGGCGCTGGGTGATGTCATCAGTGCGCTGCGCAGCCGACACGCCCACGTCCCTTTCAGGAACTCGCGGCTCACCTACCTGCTGCAGGACTCTCTGAGCGGAGACAGCAAGACCCTGATGATGGTCCAGGTGAGTCCAGAGGCCAGAACCCGGCCGCCGCAGTCCCGTCCCGCTACTCACCGCTGCTGTTCCTCCAGGTGTCTCCGTTGCCTGGCAACGTGAGCGAGTCGGTGTGTTCGCTGAAGTTCGCTCAGCGCGTTCGGAGCGTGGAGCTCAACTCTGCCGCTTCGTCCAAGAGACACGAGAACTCGTCCACGTCGTCCTCGCCTACGCACGACAGCCTAGAGGTACGCACCGGGATCCGCCACCTCACGCGCAGCAGAACCAGTAAAAAGCTACTTGTGCTAATGCTAAAGCACAGAGCAATAGCATTGGATCTGCTAAAGCCTTAATCGTTCATCATTAGTGCTTTAGCAATAGTGGAACAAATTTTAATCACTAGCATGCTAGCATTAGTGGAATTAATGCTAACATTAATTAGCGCTATAGCATTAGCAGAATCCAAGCATCAACATTGGTTCTACATAAATTCTGCTAATACTAATGCACTTGTGATTATCTTGAGCAATGGCCACAGTAGTGCAGAACATTTCATCTTCAGCTGTTTTTTTTAGTCTAAAAGCAAAATGTCGACAGACGTTGAACTTTATTCAGCTGAAATAAGAGCAAAGTAAATTAATGTCCTCTAATTTAAAATTTCTGGATAAATTCTTGAACAGAATGTGTGCTAAATGTTTTCAAAGTGTGCTAAAATGCTAAGCTAAGGCTTATCTCTGCTGCTAGCGGTAGCTGCGGTGCATGCTGCCTGCTGCAGCTGATCTTCATCATAAACTCTCTGGTTCTCCAGCTGGACTCTCCGCCCGTCACGCCGGCGCCCCTCCCCATCTCCCGGGCCAGCAGCGCCGGCTCTACGCTGTCCTCGGCCTCCAGGACGCCCAGCGGATCCCGCAGGCGCTCCCAGTCGCAGCTGGCTGCAGGTACACACCCCTCTGTTGACCTTTGACCTCCTCACATTCCTTCATGTTTCTAGATTGAAGTGGATTATTTATTTATGTCCAGAGTAAAAACAGGAACGTTTGAAGATGATCTTCATCCTGGTTTTTCAGATTGAATAAAGTTCACTTAGAGGCTTTTATTTTGTAGAGTATCTAAACAGGAAGTCAGGTTCTCATTCTTTTACAGACTGTGTCCTGTCAGGTCTGAGCTTCTTTCATTTATTTTCATCCAACTTTAATAAATGCTCCAGCAGCCTGCTGCGGGCTACCTGCAGTGCTTTGTGGGTATTGCAGTGCATTGTGGGAACTGAGCTGTGCCTCCTGGCTGCAGGTCGGAGCGGACCCAGAGACGGAGCGCCTCTGCTGTCCGTCTGCCCTTCTTCCTCTGTGTCTTCATTCTGTGCTCTGATTGGTTGGTTTCCAGACAGACAGGTAGACAGAGCCGGCCCGTTGCTAGGAGACGGCGGGCAGGTAGGTTGGGGTTGGCATGGCGACCTCAGCATGGCATGGTGCCCTGTGTTGTCTCCACCCCCTGCAGCTTGTGTGTGTGCCTGTCAGGCCTTGCGCAGGGCGAACTGAGCCCACACTGCTGCTGGCAAGATGCATGCTGGGAATGTTTCTGCTTCCTCCGCGCTGCAGCCAGTCCGATGGAAACATCCCATAATCTGACTCCATTCTGAGATAATCTGGAATAAATCTGGACGTCCGGTCCGATAAAGTTTACTGATGAACATTTGGAGCTGCGCGGTGCCGAGGATGCTGGGAGGTTTCTGTGGTGGGCGGGCCTCCGCTGGCGCCCCCTGCTGGCCGGGAGGAAGAGCCGCAGCTGTTGCGGGTCGGGTTGTGTTCCTGACTGGACGTGTTTCTTTGGATCAGAATCAGGTTCTGACCAGGTTTCTGTTTACAGGACGACTGAAGCTGAACTGAACGCCTGAGAAACGCGGGACGTCCAGGGAGACGCCCGGGATTTGGACTGAACCCGGCCGTCACCACAACCGACAGTACTTCTGTTTCTTGGACCGGACTTCACAGAACCGGACCAGAACTGCTGCTGGACTGTGAGGAGTTCTGACGTGATGTAGCAGACGATGAAGAAGAGCAGACTCTTCCTCCTGAACTGAACGAAATGAATCCTCAGAATTCCTTCTGTTTTTGCACTTTACTCTGAGGTTGTTTCCCAGCAGCGCCCCCGCAGGCCGCTGCCTGAACTGTTTTTATTTAGTTGAACTTTGACCTGTAAATGTTCTGATCTGGTTGGATCTTATTTGGGTTTGGACTCTGGAGTGGTTCTGCTCCAGAGCCGGCCGGGATCCAGTCCATCTGTCTGCTGATTGTTTTCTAAATGTTTTTATTAAACTTCCTGAAACGTTCTGATGGTTTGGTTGTAGCTCCAGATTAATCTGCTAAATGTTTTCCTACAAGAAAAAAACATTTCAGCAAGACGGAAAAAACTCAGGAAAAACTTTATTTATGGAAAATAAAACTAAATTGTCCAGGTTAGCCAGTTCCTGGGAGAGACGGACACCTGGACAGGTGAGACACCTGGATGCTGCCAGCTGCAGCTTTTCGTCAGAATATTTAAAAAACAAACTTTGAATTTCTATAAACGACCTGAAAGAATCAGATTCTCACTCTGGGATTACAGTTTATGAAGTAATAATCCAGATTAATCTTCAGTTGCAGAACTTCCAGTGTTTTCCTTTCACAGCTCTATCGGCCAATCAGCCGATCCGACCGGTTCCTGCCGTCCAATCATGGAGCAGCTTCGTGCATAATGAGCCAATCAGCTGGCAGCATGCTGCAATATGTTGGGTTACTGAACTCTCGGGTGCAGAGGTTCTGATCTGCTGTTGGGCCCCACTGATTCGGACCGGGCCAAACGGGTCGATAAGCAGAACCATGCTGCTGCTTCATGAACGGTTCTGATCCGGTTCAATTCAAAGGTTCTTTTGAAGTTCTGGAAATGATTTAATTTGAAAAAGTTTGAACCGCCGAAATAAAACAAACTGAACAGACCCGGTTCTGGAGCTCCGGCCCGGTTCTGGAGCTTTATCCAACATTGAAACAGGAAAACATTTTTCCTTCCGAAGCGGTTCTGGTCGGGTTCAGAGTGGGTCACAGCGCCTCGTCCAGCGGCGCCATCAGCAGCTGCAGCTCCTTGAAGGCGCTGCCATGGCGACCGGCCTGGCCGGCCCGGTTCTTCACCACGTTGCTCAGGTTCTTCAGGTAGCGGCAGCACTCCCGGCACTTCTGGTGCCTGCAGACAGAGGTCAGAGGTCACAGGTGGGCCGTGGCCCTGTGCCGCCCCCTGCAGGTGACTCACCGCTCCTCCCTGGTGATGTCCACCCCCACCGCCGGCGACGCCCTGAGCGTATCGCAGATCAGAGTCCAGAAATGTTTCATGATGAGCTTCAGCGACGTGGAGCCGGTCTGCATGTAGCTGCAAACAGAACCAGGGTCAGGTTCTGTTCCTGACCCAGACCCACCAGCTGGTTCTGGTTCTGGTTGGGTCTCACCTCTCGTATTTGCTCTGCAGCAGCTTGTCGATCTGAGGGAGAACCGTGGTGCAGAGGTCCAGTTTCCACAAGGAGCTGAAACAGAACCACAAGCTGCTGGTTCCGACCCAAATGCTCCCAGGAAGGATGGAGCGCAAACACTCCGCACAAGAGGAGACGCTGTTTTTGGGTCAGGGGTCAGATTTAGGACTAAGATGTGAATTGAGTTTTGTTTAGGATAAGGATCAGTAGAAATGAATGGAAGTCAATGGAAAGTCCCACCAAGACAGCAAGGCAAGAGTGTGTGTGTGTGTGTCTGTGTGTGTCTATGTGTGTGTGTCTGTGTGTGTCTGTGTGTGTCTAGGTGTGTGTGTGTCTATGTGTGTGTGTCTGTGTGTGTCTGTGTGTGTCTAGGTGTGTGTGTGTCTATGTGTGTGTGTCTGTGTGTGTCTGTGTGTGTCTAGGTGTGTGTGTGTCTATGTGTGTGTGTCTGTGTGTGTCTGTGTGTGTCTAGGTGTGTGTGTGTCTATGTGTGTGTGTCTGTGTGTGTCTGTGTGTGTCTAGGTGTGTGTGTGTCTATGTGTGTGTGTCTGTGTGTGTCTGTGTGTGTCTAGGTGTGTGTGTGTCTATGTGTGTGTGTGTGTGTGTGTCTCACGGCTGCAGGTTGACGATGTTCAGGACGTCCACTACGATGGACAGATCGTTCATGGACACGGCAGCGTCCAGAGCGCTCTGCGCAGACAAACGGTCTTTGTGTCAGGACAGGAAGTAATCAGATTACTGTGGTTGGCGGCGGCTCACCTTGACGTCGTCGCGGGTCCAGACGGACCGGACCGTCTGCAGGTTGCGCTGGCGGCTGCTCAGCATCACACACATGGTGTCGTGACCTTTGTTGATCTGTGCCAGAGCGCCATCGTCTGTGAGAGCGCCGCCCCGGTGGCTGGCTGGGGACTGCAGCCAGACATGGTTAGCAGCTCTAACAGGAAGTTCTGATGGTTCAGAGGAACCGGGAAGCTCACCGGCAGGAAGTCGGCCACATTGAGTCCCAGCGGCTCGTTGCGGCTGCTCGGGATCACCCGTGGCAACGGTGGCGGCCTGGTGGGCGGGGCAGACTGGCTGCCGGGGGCGGGGCTACACGGCTTGGTGACGGCGACAACTGTGGGTTCGACCCTCTGGACAGGGGTGGAGGTGGCGAGGGGCGGAGCCTGAGAGAGCAGTGAGGTCACATGTCTGTGGTCCAATCAGAACGGGGCTGCAGAGATGATGCTGCATTCACTGACCTGCTGCTTGTCAGGAGACGGCAGCATCATGTCCTTCAGCTGCCGGCCAACGGCCGCCACGCTCTCTGACAGGAACAGGAAACAATTACAAACAAGCCCCGCTTTTATTGTGAAGGGCTATTACCACAGCTGGGTTCTTTCTGCTGAATCGGACCCAACCGGCCAGCAGAACCCCTCCTGACCCCTGACCCGGGCAGGTGAGGCTCTGCCTGGGGAAGGAAGTAATCAGATTACTGAGCAGCAGCTGAGTTCCAGGAAGACTCACCGTCTTCAGGAGGAGCTGGAAACGGCTCCGACATCCTGGGAGGAGTTCGAGCTGAGAGACAAACAGACCTGGATGGTTAGCAACAGGTAGATGTGTTACCTAGCAACAGCTAGTTAGAAGAATTATTAATACCATATTTTATGGACTATAAGCCGCTACGTTTTTCCACTCATTGAACCATGCGGCTTGTAGCCCGGTGTGGCTTTCTGTGGATTTTTCTTCAACCACCAGGGGGGGTTCACTTCCTGCTCTTTAGCAGGAAGTGCTTCCTGCTTCCTGCTCTTTAGCAGGAAGTGAATCATTGGAAGTGAAAATTGGAAATCAAAGAAGTGCTGATTTTCATTTAGAACAAGCACATGCTAGCAGCAGGCATGACGGAGAAATGTCAAACTCATCCTCCCTCATCATGGAAACATCAGGAAGACGTTGATATGATGCAGCTTGTAGGTTGAGGGCTGAAGATTTGGCAGTACAGATCGACAGCCGCTGCACTAAACTCAATGAGAACGAATCCATGGTTCGGCGTTAGAGACGCAGCCCTCTGCTGCCCTCTTGTGGAAGACAGAGAGCAGCGGCTTTTATATGCATGTTTCCAGATTTTTTTTAAACTTTGTGGTGCAGCTCATAGTGAGGTGCGCTCTATAGTCCAGAACAATATTCTAATTGATAGTCCAATTAATACTAATTGATACTTTCATATTCTAATGAATACTCAGGAACATGACAGCTTCACTAGGTGTGTGTGAGTGGAGTGAGGGGCGGAGCCTGCATCTGAAGGGGCGTGGCCTCGCAAGGGGTAATTGCTCTGCTCCACCTACAGATGGCGTGTTTGGGCTGGAAGATCTCTCTGTAGTCGTCGGCGTTGTGGATCTCTGCCGACGGCTGCTTGTCCTCCGCCTCGTCCTCGCTCTGGCTCCGCCTCTCTCCATCGGGGCTCCGCCTATCGGTGTCCGAGCGCTTCATTCTGATGACATCACATCGGTTGTTAACCTCATGACATCACAGGCCCAGACGGTCGGCGACCCCCGCTGCCGACCTGTGGGAGCTGCAGGCAGTGGCGGGTCTGTCGTAGTTGCGCCGCAGCGCCGCCGCCCTGGGTTCCGCTGGATTGGTAAGCGGCCGGTCGTCCCGGACGATACCCTGGATCACGGCGCCACCGCTCCGCTTCACCCGCTTCAGGTCCACCACGAAGGACGAGACGCTGGACAGCTGGTGGGACACGCCGATCTGAGGGACGGACAGAGACGGCGCCGTTAGAGACACTGGCTGAGGAAGGGGCGGGGCCACGCTGAGGAGGGGGCGGGGCTACTCACCAGCTGCTGGTTGCAGACGGCCAGGTCCGATACTTTTCCCCAGCCGACTGGAACTGTGTCGAAACATCGGTCCGGTTCCCAGCCGAAAACCCGGAGGGAGTCCGAGGTGCCGCTGTAGAGGCAGGAGCCATCCGGGCTGAACAGCAGGCACCTGGAGGAGGGGTCAGAGGTCATCGCGGCATACAGGGCGGGGTCAGAGGTCAGGCTGATGGAGCTCACCTCACGGCAGACGTGTCTCCCTCCAGAGAGCCGACCATGGTGAACTTCTCCAGGTCCCACAGCTTGATGCTCCTGCAAGAGACAAGAGGCCGTCTGACCCGGTCCAGTGGAACCGGGCTGACCAGAACCAGACTAGCTTTCTGTGCTGGACCAGCAGAGCGGAGCTCAAATGGTGAGAGGAAGGAAAAGATTTGTAGTTCTAACAAATAAAAATCTGAAAAGTGTGGTGTGAATGTTATTGTGATCCAGCAGCAGGTCAGGGAGGTTCTGGTTCTGGTCGAAGCAGGCTAGGTTCTAATGTGCGTTAGGAGCACACCACACTTTTCAGATTATCAGTGTATCTGTTGAGACCCAGAATCAGTTTCTTCCTCTTCAACCTTTGACCTCTGGTCTCCATGGAGATAGCTCTCTGGTTCTGACAGATGTTCTGGAGGCAGAGCGGAACCGGACCTGTCGGCGCTGCCGGACGCAAGCAGGTACTCGTTAGGATGGAACTGGACTGCGCTGACGGCCGCCGAGTGCGACTTGAACTCGGTGATGGTTTTCCCCTGGAACAGGTCCCACAGCTGCAGAGACAGAACCAGAACCAGCTGAGCGGAACCAACCCAGTTCTGTCTGAAGTTACTGAAACAGCTACAGAAATCAGAACCCGGTCAGAGTTCTGCTGGATTCTGAGGGACTGGGTCAGCTCCTCAGACAGCAGCATGGTTCTGATGGGTTCTGGGTCGATGTTTACCTTCACGGTGCAGTCGTCGCTAGCCGAGGCTAACCACTTCCCGTCTGGACTGAAGGCCAAACTCCTCACAGCCTCTGTGTGACCCTGTAGAACCGAGCCGATATCAGACAGAACCCGCTTCTGGAACACAGAACCACTAAACAGCAGAACCTCTAACTGTTCTGATCCAGAGTCTACAGCAGGTTCTATCAGAACTCTTTCTCTGATCCAGACGATCCGATCCAGAACCTGACACAGCAGCTTTCCTGATCCACCGATTCCAGAACCCATCCAGAACCCCCCGGTTCTGACTGAATTAAAGTCTAATAAGGTGTGTTTAGTCCAGGGGTGCCAACCTGTGGCTCTGGGGCCAAAATCGGCTCTTTGGATCTTCCACCGTGGCCCTAAATAAGTTAAGTTATAAATCACTGATAAATTGTTTTTCATGACAGAATGACTAGAAACACTATAAATATTGTTTTAGATCTACTTATTTAGTTGAAAACTGTTTTTTATCCATCTTCTTCTGCATAACATTTATTTTAAAACTGAAGTATATATTTATAAAATATATTTTAAAGGTCATGTATAATTTTTGGATCTAAATTTAAATGTTATGTTGGTTCTAGTGGCCTTTATCTGAAAGTAGTTCAACAGGAAGGTGGGTAATGAGAGAGGGGGAGGGCATGCGGTAAATGCCACCAGGCCGGGAATCGAACCTGCGACCATGAGGACCAGGGCCTCAACATGTGGGTCATGCTTTGCCTCTGCGCCACCACAGCTCCCCCTAAACTGTTGTTTAGTTGGTTTAAGGGCAAATATGGTTTACAGACCTCTCCAGCTTAGACTTCAACCCAGAAAAGGAATTAGATCAGTCGCTCTTCAGCTTATTCCATCAGGAACTGTCGATACTCACTATTTAGATCAGAGACCAGAAGCCCAGAGGAAACTTGTGGATCAACATTAATTACTTTTTAGACTCTGTTCTCCCAACCCAGAGATGGAATTAGACCAGAGGAAACTTGGCAACCCTGAACAGGAGCTCCGAGTTTACAGACTTTAGATCAGCATTAGATTCTCTTCTTCTTTCTTTACTTTATTTTGTTTGTATTTCCTTTTAACTCATGTAAAGCACTTTGAATTGCCTTGTTGCTGAAAATGTGCTATAGAAATAAAATTACCTCATAAATATGTCTCATAATGCATTTATTCAGTCAGTATAATAANCTGAGGACAGGAAGTAGGAGGTCAGAGGACAGGAAGTAGCAGGACTGAGGACAGGAAGTAGCAGGTCAGAGTACAGGAAGTATCAGGACTGAGGACAGTAAGAAGCAGGACTGAGGACAGTAAGAAGCAGGACTGAGGACAGTAAGAAGCAGGACTGAGGACAGGAAGTAGCAGGGCTGAGGACAGCAAGTAGCAGGGCTGAGGACAGGGAGAAGCAGGACTGAGGACAGGAAGTAGAAGGTCATAGGACAGGAAGTAGCAGGTCAGAGGACAGGAAGTAGCAGGACTGAGGACAGGAAGTAGGAGGTCATAGGACAGGAAGTAGGAGGTCATAGGACAGGAAGTAGGAGG
This sequence comes from Poecilia formosa, assembly GCF_000485575.1. Classification (NCBI taxonomy): domain Eukaryota; kingdom Metazoa; phylum Chordata; class Actinopteri; order Cyprinodontiformes; family Poeciliidae; genus Poecilia; species Poecilia formosa. The sequence goes on along the minus strand of NW_006800741.1, from coordinate 57,083 downwards.
TCATAGGACAGGAAGTAGGAGGTCATAGGACAGGAAGTAGGATGTCATAGGACAGAAAATAGCAGGACTGAGAACATGAAGTAGGATGTCGGAGGACAGGAAGTAGGAGGTCAGAGCACAGGAAGTAGGAGGTCAGAGCACAGGAAGTATCAGGACTGAGGACAGGAAGTATCAGGACTGAGGACAGGAAGTATCAGGACAGAGGACAGGACGAAGCAGGGCTGAGGACAGGACGAAGCAGGGCTGAGGACAGGACGAAGCAGGGCTGAGGACAGGAAGAAGCAGGGCTGAGGACAGGAAGTAGCAGGGCTGAGGACAGGAAGTAGCAGGGCTGAGGACAGGAAGTAGCAGGGCTGAGGACAGGAAGTAGCAGGGCTGAGGACAGCAAGTAGGAGGTCGGAGGACAGGAAGTAGAAGGTCAGAGCACAGGAAGTAGGAGGTCAGTGCACAGGAAGTAGGAGGTCAGAGGACAGGAAGTAGCAGGTCGGAGGACAGGAAGTAGCAGGACAGAGGACAGGAAGAAGCAAGACTGAGGACAGGAAGAAGCAAGACTGAGGACAGGAAGAAGGAGGTCATAGGACAGGAAGTAGCAGGACTGAGAGCAGGAAGTAGGAGGTTGGAGGACAGGAAGTAGGAGGTCAGAGCACAGGAAGTAGCAGGACTGAGGACAGGAAGTAGCAGGACTGAGGACAGGAAGTAGGAGGTCATAGGACAGGAAGTAGCAGGTCAGAGGACAGGAAGTAGCAGGACTGAGGACAGGAAGTAGGAGGTCGGAGCACAGGAAGTAGGAGGTCGGAGCACAGGAAGTAGGAGGTCGGAGGACAGGAAGTAGGAGGTCGGAGCACAGGAAGTAGGAGGTCGGAGCACAGGAAGTATCAGGACTGAGGACAGGAAGAAGCAGGNACCCAATAAACTTTTAAAATATAATCAGGGTGTCCGAGGCGGCCGCAGCGTATGGATATTTACATCAGCCCAGTGTGGGTAGTTATTTTTCTTCGGAGAACTCCGCATCAAGGTGAGAGTTTAAAACGAACCGCGTTAGCTCTGGTTGCAGCTCTATGTGGACCGCAGGAGTAACTTGTAGTTGCGTGTCTGTTTGCAGCCATTTGCGCGTTGAGGAGCGATGAGAATGATTTATCTTTGTGAACAGAATTATATCGGGCGCTGCCCAGCGTGTGGCGCTGTCTGCCCTGTAAAGTTCATGTCTGTGGTCCCGGTTGGTTGGAGCGTTAGCAGTTAATGAACCAGCGCTAACCTGATCGTACAGGTTCAGCCCAGTGAGGAGCTTTAGCGCTCGCATCATGCTGGTTTTATATTATTTTATTATTATTTTTAGAATTATTTTTCCGGTTAAATGGTGCATCAAACCATTTCAGATGCTTTGTCTGCTTAGTCAGACTTAATGCGTGGAGATCTGAGAAACTTGTCCCATAAACTCCAGCAACCAAAACAGTTTCTGTGATTCTTATTAAAACTCAACAGACATGAAATGTTAGAGCTGCTAAAGCCACATTAGCAGCATTGAATGAAATCTCCTGTTTGTTGCTCAGTGCAGCAGATTTAACTCATCCTGCAGGGCCGGTCCAAGGCTGATGAGGCCTGGGGCAGAATCTGACTGAGGGGCCCCATCAGCACCTCGAACAGCTTCTGTGTTGGATTTAATCTGGGAGAGGAGGAGGAGTTTAACTGGCCAAGATAAAAACAATCAGTTATAATCCAGTTCACTAATTTATATTTGTGAACAAACAGCTCAAACTCAAAGATTAAATTTACAGCATCAGATTGTTGCTATGTTAACAAAACAATCTATGAATATTGTTCTTTGAACTTTTACGAAGTAAACTTGTCAGCTCCTTAAAATCTTACATTTAAATGTTAACCAATTTAAATCTTTTAATTTAAGCTGAAATCATTAAATCAAATTTAGCAGCATTGATAACCTCAATAAATAAATGGTACATTTATTTTATCTGTGGTCCGTGTTAAAATATTAGCATTTATGGCCCCTGAAGCCCTGGGGGCCCGATGGAGCCGCTGACTTGATTAAAGAAGTGGAAATATGTAATATTCATTTTAATTGTATTTTCTGATTTGTTGTTTTTAAGACTAGTTGTGGGTTTAAATATTGAAATATTACAGGAAATGTAATATTTTTACATTTCCTGTAAAAATATTACATTTTTACAGGAAATGTAAAAATGTAATATTTTTACATTTCCTGTCAACTTAAAATCTTTTAATACAAAAACACAGCGGAGCGCCCGCCGGGCCGTTTACTGGGGGAAACTCTGATAATGATGCGTTTCTTTTTTGTAAATTCAGAATGTTATAAAAAAGTTATGGAAAGACAGTGAAGCAAAATGTTCCATGTCGCTTCATAAAGTGAAGCAACATGTAATTCAGAGCCAGAACCAGGCTTCCACTGCAGGTGGTTCTGGATCAGGTGGTTCTGGATCAGGTGGTTCTGGATCAGGTCACACACAACTCCTTGGACCACAGAGAACTACTGATCTGGATCTGAAGATCTGACCTTGTAGCGAAACACGTATCCTTTCCTCCGGACGTCCCAGAGCTGGAAAACACATCAACACTTATTACACACACACACACACACACACACACAAACAAACAGAAACACACACCTTGATGTTTGTGTCCACAGAGCTGGAGGCCAGGAAGTTTCCAAACGGGTGGAAGCCCAGACTGGTGACATTCGCTTTGTGTCCCATCAGAGTCCGCAGGACTGAGAACAGGAAGTAGCAGGTCAGAGGACAGGAAGTAGCAGGTCAGAGGACAGGAAGTAGCAGGTCAGAGGACAGGAAGTAGCAGGTCAGAGGACAGGAAGTAGCTTTACTCTTGGCGGCCTCC
>NW_006800741.1:44242-54039 GCF_000485575.1 Poecilia formosa | reverse complement strand
AAGGACAGGAAGTAGCAGGACTGAGGACAGGAAGTAGCAGGACTGAGGACAGGAAGTAGCAGGACTGAGGACAGGAAGTAGGAGGACTGAGGACAGGAAGAAGGAGGTCGGAGGACAGGAAGAAGGAGGTCGGAGGACAGGAAGTAGCAGGTCGCAGGACCGGAAGTAGCAGGTCGGAGGACAGGAAGTAGCTTTACTCTTGGCGGCCTCCAGGTCCCAGACTCGAATGGATCCAGACTGGGAACCAGCTGCAACCTGCTCCTCTGACGCGCTGAACTGGACGCACTCCACCGGGTTCTTATGACCCGTCAAGCTCTGAGAGAGAAATGGGTCAGAACAGAGAACGGGTCAGAGGTAGCAGTAACTCAGAGCCAAGATGGTTCTCTCAGGGAGCCGTTTGTAAAGTTAACAGCAGATCCTGGACCGGACCTCCCAGTTCAGATCAGTAATCAAGTTCTGATATCTGGACTCGGATGGCCCTCAGCCAATTGGTGAGCGGACCGGACCTGCTGGGTTCTGGTACCGGAGGTGCCGAGTCTCACCATGACGCAGTTGGCCTTGCTGACGGCCCAGATGTTGACCCGGCAGTCCTCACCCCCCGTGGCCAGCAGACGGCCCGAGTTCTTCCCCAGAGACAGGCAGGACACGGTTCTGGAGTGGGCCTCGAACTCCTCTGAGGACAAACAGGATGACACGCTTCAGAACCAGAACCCATCCTGACCGGGTCGCATCGCAACTCTCCTCTGGGTTCTACTCACGCAGGCGCCATGAGATCTTGGTGCTGCTGGCAGCAGCCATATTGGGACAAACTGGGCTGGTTCTGGAGTTAAATCATGAGGACCTCTCCATGGAGCCTCTTCCTCCTGCAGGAAGTTAGAACAGAACCGGATCAGAACAGAATAAGGTTGGAACAGAACCAGATAACCAGGTCAAAGACAGAACCAGGGCACCGGGTCAGAACTGGAACCAGGGTATATGTCTGGGTTTAGTTTGGATACCTGAACCGGATCCAGAAGTTATTCACAGATAAGAGATGTTCATGTTTCGGGTCCAGATCGTATTAACACACTAGGACTGGTTCTGATTCTTCCAGTGAGTCCATTTCTCCTCAGGCAGCTGGTTCGGTCCTGCTTAGAACCAGAACTGTACTGCAGGAACCGGGTCAGGAAGGTTCTGACACAGTTTGCTCCCACTCTGTCTGGACCTGGTTCTCCGCCCCACCGGAACCTATCATCACCGAACGGTTCTGTTGGACCGTGATTGGTCGGTTTACTCCAGGTGCGCCAGTGGCTGGCTCCTCTAACGGAAGCCAGCAGGTAAACCTACCTGATGGTAACCACCTGGTTAGCAACTGCTAGCTAGCAGGTCGAACCGGAGCAAACTGGACCGGTTCTGACGAGTCCTCCTTCCCGGTTCGGGTCTGCGGGACGCAGCGGCACCGCTGTACGGGTTAAACCGGCTCCAGGAGGTTCCGAGTCCACACTTCTGCCTGTTGACAGGCTGTTTGATCTCTGCTGCAGCTTAGCAACCGAGTTAACACGTCACTTCCGCTCAAGTAAAAAAGAAAAAAAAAGAAAAAAAAAGCATTTTCCCGTCCAACTTTATTAACAATGAATTCAGCGAACAAAAGAAGAAAATCTAATTATTTAATCAATTAATCTTAATAAAAATACCAATAATCGAAAATATCAAATATAGAAATAAAAACAAACTAAATTAAATATGACAGATTATTAATTCTGCTCTACTTACTGATTGTTTTTAAGTCTTCATTTTTTAACAATGAGAAATCACAAACAGTAGAACACACAAAAACACAAGTTTTATTAATCAAACTAATTCGATAAAAAAGTAGTTTCAATTAAAAGCACAAAAATGAATGAAAGAACACAACTATTATTACAAATAAAATAATTTTGATGATGATCATTGTTATGGATCATATGGAAATATGAGAATTGAGAGTAGAAGGTTGCAGAAGAAGTGTGAGGTCAGAGGTCAGCCTGGGCCTCCTCCATTACAGGCCGTCTCGTCTACCCCCCTTATTAATCCATTTAATCCCACCTGCAACAATTGTTGCTGCTAGCATAACACATACAGCACTATGCTATGTGTCCATAGCTTTGTTGTTTATTCTATATGAATTGCTGTTCCCATACAGCTTAAAACTATCAGATATTTTAGATCATCTAGACCTGAAGGAACCTCAAAATTATGTCTTCTACATCCCACAGTTGAACCCCCCTTTATGCCGCCCCCCCCAAATACCAAACCTTTCTACAAAATGTGACCTTTGCACTGAATGACGACTACAAGATGACGCAGCGCCTGAATCTAGTTTAGGACAAGGAAAAGGTCTGGTGGAACAGGGACAATGTCCTCTCAGATGGAGATTTGTTCAAACTAACATTTTCATCTGATTTTGCCTCATTGATGAAATGACCAAATGAGGTCAAAGGTCGCTTGGCAGTTGGCACATTGAGACAATGACATCTGCAGGATGTGTCATTGAATTTTTATGTTTCTAAAATATTTCTAAACACTCTTGTAACCATTCTTTGTTATAATAGGCTATGAATATAATGATTTTTCTTATTTTTGTATATGTATAAATAGGCCATATTTGTGTAATTTAGACTGTTGCCAACATAAAACCTGTATTTTCACTAACATAACCAACATAAGATGTAATAATTCTTAAATATCATGTGTTAGGGAGGTCCAAGGGTTGAAATGTATGCACTTATTTTGCAGGAAAAAATTTGGGATTAAACGGGTTAATGTACATCTCCTGGCTCGGGTCGAGTCTTCAGCGGAGAGGAAGCGACCACCAGGGGGCGCCGATTCAACCAGCGGAAGTCAGACACCGGCCTGCAGCATTTAAAAAAATAAAATAAAATCATACATAAACTTAGAATATTTTGAGAAATCTCAGTTGTTTTTGGAAGCAGTTGGACTTTTTGGTGCTCATCGTCGGATATCTTTGCGTGGACAATCATTTTATCCTGTATCTGATTTAACTTGTTTGTATCTTAATTACATTTTTTAAATTTAATTTTGATTGAATTGAGAGTTGACTCTTCAGTGTTTCTTCAATAAACAAAATACATTCATTCAGCAATGAATGTATTCAGCAGAATACATTCAGCTTTATTATTAGCCCTGTGCTGAGGTGTTAGTGTTTTCAGTTGAACAAAGTTTCTATTTGAAGGAAATATTAACAACCAATTTCATTTAAATATCAAAGTAAATATTTTAATGATTAATATGTATTATAGAATAGATAAATTCTTTTTCTTATTATTATTGTGCTGCCAAACTTGATTTACGACAGAACAAAAAAAAGGTTCGGGTTAAAAAAATCATATAATAATAAGATTCATAAAACTTTTGGTAAATATTACTTTATTTCTTTCTCCTGCTGTCTGATAAAATGTTTTTCCTGTCCTGAGGAACAGGACAGTCCTCCCGACCCCACTGAGGGACAAGGGTGAAGGAAAATGGATGGATGGATGAATCTGAAGCTTCACATGGAGCTCTGAGGTCCACGTGACCCCATCTGACCCGGCCCCCGTTTCCTGTACATGCTGACGAACATTCACCGGAAACAGCAGAAACCCTATTTCAAAATAAAAGTTCCAGTTCAGAGGAGCCAGCAGGGACTTAATTCCATTAAAGGAAAATTAAAATGTGAATATAACAGTGACTCTTGGTTCTGGTTCTTCTTGGTTCTGAACCCGATGACAATCATTTGCTTTGGATCAGAACTGACGGATTTCTGGGTGATAATAAAGTCAAAGATGAAAACTGAATTTTTATCTGCAGTTTATCCTCGTTTCCTTGTATAACACCAGAGGTTATTATTACTATTATTTGAACTTTGACAGCCGGTCGGTTCTGGTCCACTTCCAGGCGGGTCGGAGCCAGCACAGCTCAGCAAATGAGACTGTTTTATTGTGAAAGGAGAGAACCGGAAGTGGATCCGGTGTGCTGTCGGAACACTTGATGCCGAACCGTTTCCTGCTTCTCCGTCGGTGCATCTGAGCGGCTCCAGCAGAGGTTCGCGGAGCAGAGCCGGGCCCATCCGGACCGGAGCCGAACCGAACCCGAACATGGCGAAGAGCTACGACTACCTGTTCAAACTGCTGCTGATCGGAGACAGCGGCGTGGGCAAAACCTGCCTGCTGTTCCGCTTCAGCGAGGACGCGTTCAACACCACCTTCATCTCCACCATCGGTGAGTCCGGCCCGGTCCGGTCCAGATGCTCACCCGCCTCTGGTACCGGGACAGCTCTGTGACGTCAGCCTACCTGCGTCCCACCAGTCCTGTTGATGATGATGATTCTCAGCTTCATCACCATCAGGATGTTCTGATCAGACAGATGAACTGAACCGGTTCTGGAACGGTTCTCCTGAACCAGTTCAGTTCATCATGGCTGAAAGGAATCATCATGTGAAGGTTCTGGTTCTGGGAGGCCCGGTGGGCCCGTCACTGGGTTCTCAAGGTACTTCAAATTAAAAATGTAAAAAGAGACAAAAACAACCAGAAGAAATAGAAACTGACCCAAACCAACCAGAACCAGAACCAGACTGGCAGCACCAAGCAGGCTGACAGAAACTCATCCAGGAGGTCCAGAAGAACCAGAACATTTGGAGTTCTGCAGGGCTCACTGCTGCTGCTATGGTCAAAGGTCATCAGGGATCCAGGACCAGAACCAGTTCTGGCCCAGAAAAACACAAAGACCCATTTCACATCGACCAGAACCGTCCTGGTGCCGTTCCATCTGGAGCAGAACCAACAGAACCTGCAGTCCATCAGGGTGGTATAGTGATGTGGACTTCTGGACCCGATGGAACCGGATCAGAACCTCCCTGAAGCTGAAGGTCCAGAACATCTGGGTTCTGGTCCAGAACATTGATCCAGAACCCACCAGCATCAAAATGAAGGTTTCAGAGTGGCCTAGTCAAAGTCTGGAGTGCAGCAGGTTAGAACCGGTCCAGCGGGTCAGAACCGGTCTAGTGGTGTTAATCAGAGGGCATGAATACTTTTCCCACAGGGTTTTAGTTCAGCAGAACCGGGTTCAACAACTAGGAGCTGATCCGGGCCCGGTTGGTTCTGAACACAAACATTGACCAAAGACCAGAACCAGTTCTGTAGGAAACCCTGAATCAGGTCAGAACCTTGATGCAGAACAGAATCGGATCAGAACCACATTCAGCCTTGCTAAGAGATGCAGACAGGAAGCGGCTCAGTTTCACTTCCTGTTCAGAGGCGGAGCAAGAACCCAGCTGAGATCAAACCGGTTCTGGATCAAAACTGGTTGGGTCAGCTGGTTTCTGCTGGTCAGGTGACAGGAAGCTGGACCATGACATCACCGGGTCAGAAACTGTCCAGAACCAGAAGCTGAGACGAGCTCAGAACCGGACCTGCAGTGGGTTTGACCGGTTCTGGTCGGGTCTGACCGGTTCTGGTGGGTCTCTGCAGAACCATTTTCCTCTTTGCGACCCAGATGATGAACAGAACAGGTTCTGCTGTCGGTTCTGGTTTCAGTCATGGGACCTGCAGGAACAGGAAGTTCCTCGTCTGAGGCAGGAAGTGATGTTTGGTCACGTTTGTGTTTTAAAAATAACCGAGGGAGGTTTGTTTTCTGCACCTCCAGCTGCCAGGCGGGCGGTGCGGAGCTGTTCCTGATCTCTGTCTCTGTGCGATTCCCTTTCCATCAGACCAAATGTTTGACATCTTTTCTACAGATGTGATCTGGTGATAAAACATCAAATATCTAACCACACAGCTGTTATGATGAAGTTCTAATTCTGTCCCTTTGGGGTCTGAAGGGCCACAGGTCGGTTACAGCGGGCCCGATTTGGCCCGTGGACCTTCAGTTTGACACACGTGACTCATAGTTGTCCACCTCTGTTTCAGGAATCGATTTTAAAATTCGGACCGTGGAGCTGGATGGGAAGAAGATCAAACTGCAGATCTGGTGAGAGCTGGTCTGGAACCGGGCTTGGAGAACTTTTTCTGGTTCTGGATCACTTAATACAGGTCCAGTTGGAGTAACTGGTTCTGGATCTGAACTGATTCGTTGTTTGTGGATCAGTTAAGTGAACTAGAATCTGTTCGGAATCACTAACCCATATTAATCCCGTGAACCCGGTTCGGTTTCTGTCCGCAGGGACACGGCGGGTCAGGAACGCTTCCGGACCATCACCACAGCCTACTACCGAGGCGCCATGGTAGGCCACGCCCCCTCCCCTTTCCACTGGTCAGTGCAGACGTGTCACTTCCTGTTTGTCGCGGCAGGGTATCATGCTGGTGTACGACATCACCAACGAGAAATCCTTCGACAACATCCGGAACTGGATACGTAACATCGAGGAGGTAGGCCCCGCCCCACCATGTGACCCAGCGCTGATGATGTCATCGACCACCTGACGGGTCAGCGGCCATGTTTGTGTTGCAGCACGCGTCGGCAGACGTGGAGAAGATGATCCTGGGAAACAAGTGCGACATGAACGACAAGAGGCAGGTCTCCAAGGAGAGAGGAGAGAAGGTGGGCGGAGCTTCCTGATCACATGACAGGAAGCAGATGGATCAGAACCCAACGGGTCCGGTGACGTTATTAACGTGCGGTTCTGTTGTCCTTCAGCTCGCCATAGACTACGGGATCAAGTTCCTGGAAACCAGCGCCAAGTCCAGCATCAATGTGGAGGAGGTGAGTCCGGACCCGACCAGAACCCGGGCTGCTGTAGAACCCGACCCGACTGGAACTGATTAATTGTGGTTAAATGACTCAGCGCAGTAGAACCCGGGGGTAATGTTATCTTTCTCTCCTCAGGGCTTCCTGACCCTCGCCAGAGACATCATGAGCCGCCTCAACAGGAAGATGGTGAGTCGACCCGAACTTCCAGGTGTTTCCAGGTGTTTCCAGGTCTCCGTGACATTCCTTGTTTTCTCTGCAGAACGACGGGGGTCCGGCAGGTGGAGGTGGCCAAGTGAAGATCTCAGAGCCGCTCTCCAAGAAGAGCGTGTTCAGGTGTTCGCTGCTGTAGGCGGAGCCTCCAGCGGCCCACCAATCACCTGCAGACGCTCACTGCGGTAGGCGGAGCCTCCTGACCCACTGTGGCTCCTCCTCCATCCAGGTTATGATGGCGGCTGCCTTGAAACGTGAAAACAATCGGCAATGTTTTTATTTCTGTAGGATGGAGGCGGGGCTTATATAGGGGCGGACCTTACATGTACAGACACACTTAAAGGGACAGTCCGTGTTTTTCCTGATTGGTCATCTGAGCGCGCTCAGTTTCAGCTGAAATCATTACTTCCCTCCTCCAGCGCCTCGCTCTAAGAAGAGCATGTTCACAAGGAAAAGTTAGTACACCCCTTGATCAGCTCTTTACTAGATGTTCACATAATCTTTCATATTTATCTCCAGAATTTAAAGTGATTTTATCCAAATAAACAGGAACTAATCAGAAGGACAACCAAAGTTTTCTCTAACTCAGGGGAAAGTTAGCACACCCCAACATCTACTCTGTCTGGATGAAATCCCTTCAGGAGAAGCTTCTTGTCTCCATCTGTGGGACGCTGTCCCCTCATCACTTCCTGTCTCCCCACAGCATCTGCAAGAGCTCAGTGTCTGGCCTTTGACTAGGCTGAGGAGCTTCATCCAGCTCCCTGTGTTCCTGATTGCAGATGTTTCTGCTCTGATTGTTCAAACTGAGCGCGCTCAAACGTGTGAACTGTCCCTTTAAAGCTGTCTCCAGGAAGGTCACCTCGGGGTCAGCAGGGTGGCCATGCTTGACTTAAAAATGGCAGCTGTGAGCATGAAGTAGGCACATTTCGGTCTGACGTCTCCAACCAGGATGACTGATGGTTTCATTTCAACGCAGCTTCGGTTTGTTTTCATGCTTTTATTTTGAAGTTATCTGCTCTAACAGTTGTCTCAGGACAGGAAGTGCTGCAGTTTTCAGTGAAACAGGAAATGTTTCAGCTTCCTGTGGAGAATCAGTTTTACATGAGGAGGTTCTGATCCGTCAGCTGGTCTGAGGTCAGCAGAACCCAACCGGAACAGGCTATGCAACTGATCCGGAGAACCCGGCTGTCTCCAGAGTTCCTCGAGTTTATTTTTCTACCTGACTTTCAGAATAAAAGCCTCTAACTGTATTGTAACATGAAGGATTTTCTAAATAAACTTGTTTTATATTGGAGTTTGTCTCCTTGTGTCAGAGGATGATGATGATGAAGAGCTGGGCCTGATCGGATTGAAGTGAACAGAAGTCCTGGTCCGAATGGAAAGTTCTGCCTGGTTCTGTTTGGGAGAACAGAACAAATGTAGTTCTGTTCAGCCAGACAGTGGAGGTCAGAGGTCGTCCTCAGAGTCTGAAGCAGAACCTGAAACCCGACCTGGTTGTTTCAGAGCCGCTCAGAACGGAAGGCGTAAAGTTTCATCGGGGTCATCTGAGGTCCGGGTTCCAGAACCGGCTGATCCCTGGTTCTGGATCGGATGGTTCTGAGGACGATTTTCTGGATAAAAACACCTGGACGTACCCGATCCCGGTACCACTGAGGTCTGGTAGAACCAGATCGGGTCAGAACAAACGCTGCTGAGCTTTTCATCAAACGTGTTTATTAACGAGGTTAGAAAAGAGCCAGCAACGCTCAGCTGAGGAATATTTACACACGTATAGTTGGACCACCAGGGCGGTTCTGGACCACCGGACCGGTTCTGGAGGAACCTGCTGACCGGACTGAACAGGAATATTTACAGGAAGTAGAACCAACGTTCCTCCTGGAAGCGTCAGAACCTGCACACAGAGATTACAGATCAGTAACCATAGCAACAACGTCCTCTTCCAGCCTTCAAAATAAAAGCAGAGTACTAACCTGTGAAGTGGCATCAGACGACGGTGGCGGCTTCCTGAGGAGGAGCAGAGATCATGTGACCTCAGCAGCTGATGACATCATCACGCCCTGACCAATCAGAAGTGAGCTGACTTACAGCCAAGACGAAGGCGCCGTCGCCGTGGCGTTTTCCGGAGTAGGGGCGGGGCTCGTCCTGCAGGTGGGAGGAGGCGCAGCCGCTGTCGGAGCCGGTGGAGCCGGAGAGGCAGTGGGAGGAGGAGCCGGAGCTCTCGGTGGCTGCAGACACACCGAGACAGGGTTACTCACTCACCTGACCAGGTGAGCTCCAGGGGGCGGAGCTACAGCGGTCAGAGCTCATACTCATGGAGGGCTGGCTGCTGGTCTCCTGCTCCTGCTCGTCTTCCTCAATGCAGGAGGAGCTGAAGGAGGCGTCGGCCGGGAGGGCGGAGGGGCTGCAGGAGGAAGGACAGGTGAGCAGGAGAGAGGGCGGGGCTTCAGGTGCTCCAGGTGCGACTCCTACCTGAACATGTGCAGGTTGAGTGGTCCCAGCAGGCTGCAGGACGACGGTCCTGATGCTGCCGCCTCCGGGGCCGCCGCCCTGCTGAACGGGTGGGCGTGGTCAAAGGTCACCACAGCGATGGACGCCCTGGTTCTGGCGCCTGGACAGAGCAGAACCGAATGGGTCAGACGTTCTGATCTCAGCTAGCTGTTGCCATGGGAACCTGGTCGTACCTCTGGGCTTCATGATGTAATGGACGGCCCGGTCGCTGATGGCAGCGTCACTCGGCTGGATGTCCAGGAACGGTTTGTTCCCCACTCCCATCGACACCATCTCCTTCAGACGCAACTCTGAACACACAGGAACACACACACACACACACACACACACACACACACACACACACACACACACACACACAGGTTTAGAAATCTTT
>NW_006800741.1:27319-44232 GCF_000485575.1 Poecilia formosa | reverse complement strand
TACACACACACACACACACACACACACACACACACACACACACACACACACACACACAGGGTTAACACGATTTCGTTAACTGACTGGCGGTGGCGTGCGTCTGTGTGTCTCTGCACGGTGGCGGCAGCCTCCACCTTTGTTGCGGGCCGCCTGGCTCCACAGGATGCGGGCGACGTCGGCGGTCCAGGCGTGCTTGGAGTCGGCCGAGGCGGCCTGCAGGACGAAGGTCTGGTTCTTGGCGGTTCTCCTACGGAACCAGATCTCGAAGCGGAGCCCGTCGTCCCCGCTGGACTCGGTCAGGCCCACGTCTGCTGTCTGAAACAGGATGAGTCCAATCAGAACCGGAGCTCACAGGAAGTCCGTCAGAACGCGGCCGGCGCGGCGCGGTTCACCTTGAAGGAGTGCTTGTAGATGAAGACGTCCAGCCCGCCCTCCATCTTCTTGGGCTTGCTGAACAGAAGCAGATCCTCGAACAGGAAGATGTGGCGCTGGCATTTCCTCCTGCCGCTCCAGACCGTGAACTCGTCCTGCCGGATCAGCTGACCCTGCTCCTTCAGGTTCACCTGCAGGGAGAGCAGAACCAGCTCACACGGGGCTCAGCGCTGCCATCTACTGGTGGAAACAACACACAGCAGGACCGCTGAGAAAAGAGGAAGTTACTAAACTGCTAATTAAATAAAAAACATATTTTCCCTGACTCACAACACAGAGGTCAGTGACCTAAAACAAAAAATTATTCTGATTTAATTTATCTGCCTTTGTTCTTACTCATTAAACTTCCCATCAGGATTAGAGGGATGACGTAAGCTGAGGCGGTTCATTACATTTTACTGAGCAGAGTGTCCAACCCTCATGGTAGAAAGCATTGGCAATTTCCCAAAAATCACATCAATGATCTGTTTTTTAAAATTATTAATAGTTAAACTCAGCTAGTTTGATGCACATTAATAAATATAATTATTATTTTAAACTTTTGTTCAGTTTTGCTTCCAACTCTGCACCACAATCCGCTCAGTGGGGACATGATGCAGCCAAACTGCGCCCTGACGTAAAGTCATGCAGCCAATAGAAATAGAGAGACTTGTTGAGGAAAGCTGTTACCATGGAAACAGATTTAAATCCTGCGGTCTCTGCGCTGCGTTTTGAACATCGATACGAGTTCAAGGTCAGAGGAGAATCGGTCGGTGAACGATTTCCACAAACGCTGCTATAAACTGGATTGTGTTTTTGTCATCAGAACAAACGATGAAATCGGATTCATCTGGTCAGAGTTCTGCAGACATCACTCCTGCTGCAGGTCCTGAGGGTCAAAGGTCATCTGTCACCCTGCAGAAACACCTCGACTCACATCGCATTCCCTGATGGCGTCCATGGCCAGCAGGTCGTTGCCATGGCGAAGCTGGAACTTGACCATGTTGGTGGCGTCCTGCAGCGCGGTAAGCTCCGCCTCCTGAGCCACGCCCACCTCCTTGGTGAGGTCAGAGAGCAGCAGGGCGTATTTACTCATCCTCTGGATGGGCTTCAGCAGGTAGGACGACAGGTCCATCTTATCGCCCAGCTCCAGCTGCTTCCTCTGCAGGCAGGGGTCAGAGGTCAGGGAGCTGCACGAGGTCAGAGGTCAGACAGAAGCTGCAGTACTCACCCTGAAGAAGGCGTGGCCGTGGTTCGCTAGCAGCGCGTCAGATTTGGGTTTGTTCTTACTGTAGAGAGCGTAGAGGCCGAACTGCTCCTGCTGCTCCCAGAAACACACACACACACACACACTATTACACACAATGCTGGGTGAGGAAGATAGCTTCAAACCCATTTTACAAATAAAAATCTGAAAAGTGCGTCATGTGTCACATGACATGGGTGGAGCTGGAGAAACGACGGCGTGTTGGACTTGGGACACTCGGACCTGGAGGACTGGCTGCTGCAGAAACTGATTTAGTAAATTTAACCCAATAATTTAATTATAAATGTTGGTTAAAATCTGATGTTTGGATTTTAATTCCCTAAAAATACACGATGTCGGTGGCGAGACCCAGGAAGTGGATGAGATTCACCTGGAGTTCCTCAAGGCTCTGCATGTTGTAGGGTTGTGCTGGATTTTGTAGGGACATCGGGGGCAGTTCCCCGGGACCGGGGCAGTGGCCCCCCCTGGGGGACCTGGTGTCCCCGGGTGGGTGGTGGCCCCCCCTGGGGGACCGGAGGGTGTGCTCCAATTACAGAGGGTCACACTCTTAAGCCTCCCTGGTAAGGTCTATTCAGGGGTCCTGGAGAGGAGGGTCCGTCGGATAGTTGAACCTCGGATTCAGGGAGAGCAGTGTGGTTCTGGTTCTGGTTCTGGTTGTGGAACACTGGACCAGCTCTACACCCTCAGCAGGGTCCTGGAGGGTTCTGGGAGTTCGCCCAACCGGTCTACATGTGTTTTGTGGACTTGGAGAAGGCGTTCGACCGTGTCCCCAGGGGGCCTTGTGGGGGTTCTCTGGGAGTATGGGGTACCGGGCCCTTTGATACGGGCTGTCAGGTCCCTGTACGACCGGTGTCAGAGTCTGGTCCGCATTGCCGGCAGTAAGTCGGGCTCGTTTCTGGTGAGAGTTGGACTGCGCCAAGGCTGCCCTTTGCCTCCGGTTCTGTTCAGTACTTTCATGGACAGAATCTATGACCAGCCGAGGTGTTGAGGGGATCCGTTTTGGTGGCCTTAGGATCGCATCTCTGCTTTTTGCGGATGATGTGGTCCTGTTGGCTTCATCAGGCCGTGATCTGCAGCTCTCATTGGAGCGGTTTGCAGCCGAGTGTGAAGTGGCCGGGATGAGGCTCAGTGCCTCCAAATCCGAGGCCATGGTCTTGAACCAGAAAAGGGTAGAGTGCCTTCTCCGGGTCAGGGGGGTCGTCCTGCCCCAAGTGGAGGAGTTTAAGTATCTGGGGATCTTGTTCACTAATGAGGGAAGGAGGGAGCGGGAGATCGACAGGCGGATTGGGGCAGCATCTGCCGTGAAGCGGGCGCCGTACCGGTCCGTCGTGGTGAAGAGAGAGCTGAGTCAAAAAGCAAAGCTCTCGATTTACCGGTCGATCTACGTTCCCACCCTCATCCATAGTCATGAGCTTTGGGTCATGACCTAAAGAACGAGGTCACGGATACAAGCGGCCGAAATGGGTTTCCTCCTCAGGGTGGCTGGGCTCTCCCTTAGAGAGAGAAGCTCGGTCATCCAGGAGGGACTGAGAGTAGAGCCGCTGCTCCTCCACGTAGAGAGGAGCCAGTTGAGGCTCGGCCATCTGGTCAGGATGCCTCCTGGACGCCTCCCTGGTGAGGAGTTCAGGTCCCACCGGGAGGAGGGGAAACCCAGGACACGCTGAGGGACGATGTCTCTCTGCTGGCCTGGGAACGGTTTGGGGTTCCTGGAGGAGCTGGAAGATGCTGGAGAGGGAAGACTGGGCCTCCCTTCTTAGGCGACCCGACCCTGGATAAACCCCTAAGGCCTGACCTCTGAACTCTGACCCCTGAGCTCTGACCCTGGACGCATTGGGAAACATGGCGTACGTGTCTGAGGAAGCAGTGTGGCGCCCTCAGTGGGTGCTTCCAGCAGGCCTCCAGCTCCCTGAGGAAGAACTGGCTGTGGAAGTCCAGCAGCTTCTCCAGGTTGCCGAAGATGACGGAGCGTTTCCCTCTGAGGTCCTGAGGAAGGTCGGCGCGCTCCATCTCTGGGAAGTAGTGATGGATGATGTAACGCAGCGAGCGGACGTACTCCCGCTCCGTGGTCACCATCTCCTCCACGATGTGCCGCAGTTTACTGCACACAGGATGGAGCGCCATTACTACAGTCTGAACACGTTAACGTCGTCATCGTCCTGCTGCAGGCTGATGATCACGGATGACCCACCTTCCTCGGGGTCGGCCGTCCCCTGCGGCGCCCCCTGGTGTCCCGGGGCTCCGTGGACCCGCCCAGTTCTGTCCCGGGGTTCTGGGCCGGAGCGTCCGATCCGCTGCCTCCGTGCTGCTGACCTCCAGGCCGCGGATGAACACGCCCGTGTTTCCTCTGCGCGGCGGCTCGCTGAGGGTGCGAGGGCTGGCGCCACAGCGCGGCGTGTCTGGTGAGGCCGGGCGGTCGAAGCTCTGGGTTTTCCTCAGCTGCTGCCTCCTGGAGGAAGAGGAGGAGGAACAGGAGGGCGGGATGAAGCCGGGGGAGCAGACGTCCTGCCGCACCGACTCTTCGAAGGAGGAGGAGCTCCGCAGCAGGCGCCGCAGGAACGGAGTGCGCTGCGGGATGGGCGGCGATGTGTCCAGGATTCCCCACAGCCCGGACTTCCTGGAGGAAGCGGAGCTTGTGCTGATGACAGAGTCGGAGCGGCAACGGTGGGCGGAGTCCCGAGTCCGCAGCGCCGCCTCCATCTTCCTGTCAAATGTGTTCTCCGTCTCCTGACACTTGGACCAGGCGAAGCTCCACTGGCGGAGGCCGCGCTCCCCCCGCAGCTGCCCCGCCTCCGCCTTCATCGCCTGGAAGAGGCTCTCTGGGATTGGGGGGTGCTTGGACCGGTAGTCTTCCAGGCAGCCAATCACAGCACAGCATTTGTCCGGCGTCGTGCAATCCTCCATGGAGACGCAGGCCAGCTGGCGAAGGCCCTCCAGCGCCCAGCCGTAGGCCTGCAGAGAGAGGATATGATGTCATCAGCCGCAGCGCCACCCCTCAGCCTGAAACAGGTACTGCTTACTGGTCTGGTTCTACACGGGTCAACGGGTCACACTAACGCAGGTCCAACCCAACCGGGCCTGTACCAAAGGGCGGGCGACAGAGTCACAGTAAGACGAGCTGCACATGAATAAATGTTGAACGAAGGGTTAATTTTCCGTCCGCCTTTGATGTTGGGTGTATGTAAACTTGTGGTTTCAGCTGTAAATAATAATAATAATAATAATAAACACTCCGTATGTCGGCTCCAGCTGCAGGTCTGTGAGGACCGGGCGCCGTTTGCCACAGCGTGGGATCTGATTGGTCGGCTGCAGCCGCCCGCTTCACACACTCAGAGTAAGAATGGTATGGATCATCTATAAATCAGTGGCAGGTGGGGGCCAATCAGCTGATCAATCCATCCTCTGACTTATTGATCTCATTGATCAGAATCACTCAGGACTACCATCTGAGGAAGAGGAGGATGAAGATGAAGCTGCTGCTTCCTCTGGTTTCAGTGGAATGCTTCCTGCCGGTCCCTCATGTCCAATCGGTCCTGGTACCGGTCTGGCCCCCCACCCCCCAGGCAGGCTTCAGTCCGGCCTCAGCTGGATTCTGAGGGTCTGAGACGGGTCAGTCCCCCAGCAGGAGGTCTCTCTGGCCGTCCAGGTAGGAACCAATCAGAACCCAGCTGCAGAGATCCTCTCTCTGAACAACAACTCACTCCACTGGATTTACCACAGAGACTCGGACTGGACTAGGACCCGATGAGGGTCGACTTGGTACTGAGCTGTTAAACTCGGTAGCCCTTTCTGCACTGTGGCTGGTACCGGTCCAAACTGGTCTGGAGAGGGAAAGCGCTCCAGAACCTGACAGGATGAGACCAGGGCCTCGAGTATAAAGCGGCGCCATATTTTACACACAAGTCGGCATGTATAAAATGAACGAGGCATGAAAACGTGAATAAAGGCAAACCTTTGACCTGCTGTGAAAATGTGCGGCAGCCACACAAACTTTATCTGTGGACAATAAACTACAAACCACTGAAACCTGAGACATTCAGTTATTTAGACCAGGAAGCATCAAACCAGATGGTTTTCATGATTTTAATATTTTAGTGTTTAAACGATGAAACTGAACCACGTTTATCCTCAGACAGTAAGCTAACACTCACACAATAAAGAAAATAAACTAAAGGAAGGTAAAACTTCACTCTGACGTAAATAATAACTTCCTCAGTTTGTCTCATGAAGATGTAACTCATCGTCTGAAAGCATCTGAGGCTCATTTCATTCTGACTGGAGAGAAAACAGGCTGATCAGCAGATGGATCCACCAGGTTNTGACTTATTGATCTCATTGATCAGAATCACTCAGGACTACCATCTAAGGAAGAGGAGGATGAAGATGAAGCTGCTGCTTCCTCTGGTTTCAGTGGTCCGACCCGGAGGCTCTGCTGCAGCAGCAGGTCCGACCCGGAGGCTCTGCTGCAGCAGCAGGTCCGACCCGGAGGCTCTGCTGCAGCAGCAGGTCCGACCCGGAGGCTCTGCTGCCGCAGCAGGTCCGACCCGGAGGCTCTGCTGCCGCAGCAGGTCCGACCCGGACAGCTTTACTCTTTACTTTGGAGGTTTTCTTTTTTAGTTTTGTCAAGTGAAAGCACCTTTTAAATAAAATGTATAATAACTATTATAAATACTATTGTGCTACAAACAAGGCCGTTGCCATGGTTACTGCTTCACGTGGCGGCAGACTTCCAGGTATTTAATTTACATGAAGATGTATTTATGGAGGCGACAGGCGGAGCAGCACTTTTCTAAATTTGTCCGTTTTAGTTCTAGTGTGAAAACTGTGCAGTGTTTGATACATGAGGCTCCTGAACTGCTGGAAAGGACTCAGAACCGGAGGGCTGGGTCCAGTTCCCCTCATCCAGAGATCCAATATGCTGAGGTTCTGCAGAACCGGGTCAGCAGCAGGACACTGTGTGTGGTTCTGGAGTGATCAGGTGAAGCTCTGCAGTCAGACTGAACTGAGTTCAATTCTGCATCCTGACCACACACCGACCCCCCTCGCGGTTCCCGTAACCACGGCAACAAAGACTTTGTAGAGAAAGGAGGAAAAGAAACAAGGAGGCGGACATGAGGACAGAGACAACATGTCAGTTCAGTTGTTGCGCTCCAACCTTCTCCAGGATCTTGGACACAAAAGGAAGTTTAGAGATGGTCTGCAGCTTTCAGGCAGAGAGGAATCCAGGTTGGGCTTTTTTAGCAGCAGTTTTAAAACATCGAGGAACAAATTCTGAACAAAGAGACGAATTTATCAAGCTGACTGCAGTTAAAATATCGTTAAAAAGAGACGTTGGGAAAACATCCAGTGGACTCGCCGACAGCGGCATATGCTTCAAAAGACCAGAGATCTCATTATGGGGTAAAGAGGACCACAGGTCAGAGGTCAGAGGTCGAGGGTCCAGACGGCGAGATACTGGCTCTGATGTTGGCAACTTTATCCGTAGAGAGTTTAAAAACCGATTACAATCAGAACGTAAAAGCACTTTGAGATGAACACAGTGGAGAAACAATGTTCTTAATTGTGTCCAATAAGATTTTTGGATTTCGTCCTTTTGATTTGATGAGATTAGCAAAATATCTGGCTGTTGCATTCTTGATCATCCCATTTCAGGAGCTGATCAGGTCTTTAAGGTGGAGCCTGTGAACCACCAGATCAGAACGTTTCCATAAACGTTCAGCTTTCCGGCATACTCTCCTCAAGGTCACGATTTCCTTATTAATCCAAGGGCGGCTTGTATGCTGAACATTGCTCTGCTTTAAAGGTGCTATTAAGTTCAAAATGTCCTTACAGTCAATGTTAAAACAGGAAACTGCTAAGTCCACATCCAAGGAGTTAAAAACTAAGGAAGCAGGATGAGAAACAAAAGCTTCAGCGGTGTGATCAGTTATGATCCTTCTTTGGATCGAACGACTAGGAGGAGCAGCATCAGGGCTGAAGGACACATTGAAATATATGCAACTGTGATCACTGGAGAAAATGTCCTCCACACCAACATGTTCCACACTGAGGCCTAAAGAGAAAACAAGGTCTGAACGATGGCTTCACAGTGGGTGGATGTGCATGCTGAGTGAAGAGGAAGGACTCAGTAATAGAGAAGCAGCCGCCTTACAGGAATCATCACCAACGTTTAAACTAAAATCACCCCAAATTAAAATGTTCTCCAGCTTGAAGATGGAGGACAGCAGCTCAGTGAAGTCAGATAAAAACTCTCCGGCCGCCTGGAGGTCTGTCCACCGCCTCGCCGGCCTTCTCGGGGTGTTGCAAACACCGAACAGTTTCCTGGACAGAGCTCCCGCAGATGAACAAAATCCAAGCCTTGTTGCCATGTTTCAGTTAAAAACATAAAATGAAGCAATTCCTTCGTAAGCAGTTCGCTCAGCGAAAGACGTGTTAGTGATGGAGCGAACGCTGAGGAGGGCGGCACGCAGATTAAACTGCGCTCATCAGAGGAGCGCCTGTGACGAAGAGATCTCCATTGGTGAGCATGTCGGCCTCCATCCATGCAAGGCGAGTCAAAAGCCGATGACAGGCAGGTGGAGGACCCCACCAGTCAGATGTCCGACGGCACAATCTGCAGACATGGAGCTGGACCCCACTGACCAACGTCTCCAACGAGCCCGGACTCCGGCTCTGGATCCCCTTTTCCGTTTCTTGCGTCTGGAGTATTGCAGCAAGCGCTCAGGTGGACGAGTCCCTCTGGAACTGGTTACAACAAACCACCAGCGACTCTTTGAGCGCCAGCAGCGCGTCCCGGTCAGAACCAGTTACTGATAAAAACTAAATAAACGAAACACAGACGGATAAAAGTCTCCTGGACGAAGGTCTAAAGATTTTCCTTTTGTTTTTCAGAATAAATTGATCTCATGTTAATGAATGTAATATAATTCCTGGTATTATTATTATTGGTGCTGTAAATGAACCAGGGCAGTTGGTTCAGAACCGGATCAGTACCTGGTCCAGGAAGCGGTACAGCTGCACGGCCCGCTCCATGTTCTGCTCGGTGCTTTTGACCCGCTGGGAGAAGTCCTGCAGCTGGGCCCAGAAGGAGTGAACTTTGACCTCGTAGGCGTGCAGGTCCGGATTAGAGATGTCGCCCCAGCGCTCCAGCCGGCTCAGCAGAGCTTCGCCCTGCTTGCAGCGCTCCTGAGGAAGGAGGAAGGAGAGTGAGACCCGCCGGGCCGGTCCCGCAGCTCCGACCCAGACAGTTCTGCAGAACTCACGTAAGCGGCGGCGTAGAACTCCTTGAAGTCCTGCTGCTTCCTGCTCAGCAGCTCCAGAGAGTCCGCCGGCTCATTCAGACACTGCAGACGGAGCTCGCCCTCCTGCTCCAGCCACGCCCTCACCTGCCCAACAGGCAGCAGAAACAGGTCAGAACCAAGTGACCGGTCCGTCCACAGAGGTTCTGATCCATCAGCCATGGAGGGGGGAGTTCTGCCTCAGAGCATTCAGTAACATACTGACTACTGCTGCATACTGAGAGCTGCAGAGAACTAGTCTCACCTGGCTGAAGCCGCGCTCCAGGTCCCTGAACTCGGTGATGAAGCTGAGCTCCTGCGTCCTGGCGTTGGACAGGGTGACCAGGCGGTGCAGCAGCTCGTCCACCTGATCGTAGAGCGACGCCGCGGCCTCCACTGCCGCCCGCCGTTCTTCCGCCGCGCCGCTCACCTCGTCCCTGCGCAGCCAGGCCAGAGAGGCCCCGCCCGCCTGCTGCAGCTGCACCAAGCGGGCATCTTTCAAGGTGCTGCACATCGCCGCCCTGCAGCTGGACAGTAGCTGCTCTGCATCCTGGCAGGGAGACAGGGACAACGTCTGGGCTGGCCTAGTCAAAACATTCTGATGAGGCTGAACCTGATTTACAGCAAATGGAAACAAAAGCCTCCCGCATAAGGGAGCTACTGATCACCTGCCCCATTACCTCAGCAACAGCAGGTAAAGGTGTGCTCTGCAGGTTGCTGATGGTTTCCTGCAGCAGATGGATGACGCTGCTGCACTGCCTGGAGAGCTGCTCCACCCTCTGATGGACACAAAGCATCGAAACAACTGAACTCTGAGCCCATTTCATCAGCGCTGCAGAGGCTCAGGTCACTGCAAGGGTCACCAGGGTCAGGTTTTAACTAAACTAACTGTGTGTGTGTGTGTGTGTGTGTGTGTGTGCTGACCGATCTGAAGCTGATCCAGCTGCTCTGGCTGAAGCTCAATGAGCCTCCAAGCTCTACAGGAAGCTGCTGCAGATCCACGTGTCTCTGCAGAGACTTCAGGGAGTTCAGCACCTCCACCTGCAGGAGGAAACTCACAGTTAGCATGCACAGTTAGCATGCACAGTTAGCATGCACAGTTAGCATGCACAGTTAGCATGCACAGTTAGCATGCACAGACAGCAGCAGGGTGGAGCCTGGCCAGCTGCTGCAGTTACCTGAGCAGCAGCAGCAGCAGCTCTATCCAGCTGCAGTGATGCGTCTTTGTTAGCCAGGATGAGAACTGAGTGGATGGAGCTGGGCGAGTCCTCCTGCACAGAAAAACATCCTCAGAACCAGAACTCAAGCTGAAGTTTGTCTGTTTCCAGCTGTTTGAATGAAAGACTTTACATGTGAGACTTCAGAGCAGCTGGAGTCGAGCCGGACGTTCATCCACCCTGGATAAAACTGAACCCTAAAGATCTGAGAGTCCGAAGGGAAACGTTCTGCTGGACCTACAAACAGCTTCAGCCCACTAGGCTGGTCCGGGTTCTCCAGAACCTTACTGCCACTTTCCACTCAGATGACGCCGACCTGGAGCCCCGGAGGGCTGAGGAGGACTGCAGCAGGACTGCAGCAACAAATGCATGAAGGACTGCAGCAACAAACTGTTTTTAACCACAGCAGGAACTGGATCAGAGGGCTTGGCTGGTTTCAATCGAAGAATCATTCTGGTTCTGTTGAATATAATCAGCTGGTCATGTGACCCTCTGGTCATGTGACCCCCTCTGGTCATGTGACCCCCTCTGGTCATGTGACCCCCCTCAGTGGTCCAGCCTCACCTGCAGCGTCTGGAGGGCAGAGAAGAGGGCAGATGCAGGAGCCGCTCTCCGAGCATCCACCAACACCGTCAGCCCCAGGGCTCGAGCCTCCGCCCTGTTTCACACGGGAAGTGATGTCAGAGAGAGAGCGTCGTATGGGTGAGGGCAGCGAAGCAGGATCTGGGCGTACCTGAGGGTGGAGGTGTAGTAGCGCACGAGGCGCAGCAGCTCGGCGCTCTGACAGTCTGGGTCCGACCACACGGGGCTGCAGGTGGAGACGGTGAGAAGAACCCGCCCTGCTCGGTCTCTGGTTCCTGATGGAGACGCAGCCGGCACATCAACACGCTAAACACACGCTTACAACATGTTTCAACACACTAAGCACACACTACAATATGCTAAAGATATTTTACGCTCCAGCATGTGTAGCAGACAGACGGGCCCGACCCACTGGGCCCAAACAGGCTGATGTCGTTTCTGCTGCTCACCAGGCAGGCACACGGCTCCAGACCGCAGCAGCTCACTCTGGAACCTGGACTGGCAGGACTGGATTGGGGAAGCTAAGGGTTTTTCTGGTTCTTTTGGACCAGAACCAGCGTTGATGTGTAACTGGACATGGGAACCTTCACAGCTGGAACCTGCAGAGAGACAGCTGATCAGAACCAGAACCAGCTGGAGATCCAAATCAATAAAAAGTTTCTTAAAGTCCTGGACGTCACAGCAGGTCGGGGCGACCCGGGTCACCAGGACGTCTGTGATCTGGAGCTCAGAGCAGATCACCCCGAACCCGGCAGACACAAACAGAGCCACACAGGTGAGTTAGGAGGAGGAGCTACAGACAGCCAATCAGAGGAGGAGATAGACAGTTACAAAGACAAAAGGTGTAAAAAGGGATTCAGCCAATCAGAGGAGGAGGAGGTGATGAGGAGGTCAGAAAGACGCTGGCGATTGGCGGATAAATAGAGTGACTGGGAGAGACACTGAGGATGAGGAGGAGGAGGAAGAGGAGGGGTGTACCTTCAGTCTGATGATCTGCAGATCTTCGTCCATCAGTCTGCTCCTCTTCTTTCCCCAGGTTCTCCTGCCCTTCACTGAACGCAGGAGGAGCTTCCTCAGACTCTGCTGGATCTTCACAATAAGAGTCCTGCATTTGTTTTTCAGAATAAATGTCATCCAGTTGTTTTGTTGTTGAACAGGAATCCTCAGGTTGTGTCTGGTTTTCAGAATAAGAGTTCTCTGGTAGTGTTAGCTGTGCTGGATCTTCAGAATAAGAGTCGTTATCTTGTGTTGCATTTTCAGAATAAGACTTTTTATACTGTATCAGATTTTCAGAATAAGAGTCATCAAGTTGTTCTTGTTTTTCAGAATAAGAGTCCTCAGGTAGTGTTAGTTGTGCTGGATCTTCAAAATAAGGGTCTTCAGGTAGTGTTTGTTGGATTAGCTTTTCAGAATAAGAGTCCTCGGATTTAAGGAGGCTTTGTTCAGTTTTAAAGTCGTCGGGGAAAACATGCCCAGAATTTAACCTCTTTGACTCAGAGGGTATTTGAAAGGAGCCAATTTCAAAATAAGAGTCTTCAGACTGTGTCTGCAGTATGCTGTCAGAATAAAAGTCATCAGTGAGAGTTTCCCGTGTCTCATTTTCAGAAAAAGAGCAGGCAGAGGTTGTTTTTAGAGCAATATTTTCAAAATAATACTCAGTTGAAAGTTCGCTTTCCGTGATGCTTTTACACTGAAAATCTGGGTGTGTTGTTTTTTGGCTAATATTTTCACAACAAGAGTCGTCTGGGTTTATTTTCTCTATAATATTTTCAGAATAAAAGTCCTCCAAGTTTGTTTTTCTTGTTAGCTTTTCAGAGTAAGAGTCTACCAGATGCATATTTACTCCCATATCTTGATAATTACAGTTACCCTGTTTGTTTTTTTCTGACATATTTTCAGAATAAGAGTCCTCTGGGAGGATTTTTTCTGTGATACTTTCACAACAAAAGTCTTCCGTGTGTGTATTTTCAGTCATGTTTTTACAGTACGAATCTTCCGGGTTTAGTTTTCTCCTTAACCTTTCAGAATAAGAGTCTGCAGAGTGCATTAGTTTGCTAATTTCAGAGTAAAAGTCTTTAGTTGTGTACTCTTCACATCTTGTCTCTTTCTCTTTAACTTTTCCTTCTTCCTTCTGATCAACTTTCATCACTTCCTCCTTTCTTCCCAGAACCTCCTCCTCTTCATCGCTCCTCCTCTCCTGCTGCAGTCGCTCCTCTCTTTCTGCACAGTCTGACTCCAAGCCTTCATCTCTGTCATGCTTTGCCTCCTCCTCTTCCTCACCTCCTGCAGCTGCAGCATGCATGCTGCTCCTTCCTGCTGCGCCACGGCCTCTTGAAGAGGAGGAGGGACTGAAGTTCTCCTCCAGCAGGCTGAAGCACTGCAGGGTGTGTGAGCTGGCCTGGGCGGCCCACGGGTGTGTGTTGGAGTGTGTTGTGGTTCTGGTCCGGTTCTGCAGGCTGATGGACTGGGTCAGGGATCCTTTCTGTGGGGAGAAGCGTGGCGGTGCTGGTTGCTGCGGTGGCAGCAGCTCGGTCAGCTCCACATACTCGCCCTCCGAGTCGTCGCTGCTGGCTGCTGACTGGCTGGGTGCAGCTGAGAGGGGGAGGAGCTTCCCGTCCGTCCTGGAGGGGGCGGAGCTGCGCGAGCGGCTGATGAACTGCGGGTGGACGACGTCCTCCCAGGGAACCCTGAAGACGTCGCCCTGGGCGGACAGGACGCAGCGCCGCAGCCCGGCAGCGCCGCGCCGCTCGCGCTCCCGGTTCTCGGCGTCCAGCCAGGCCATGCTGAAGATGGAGGTCAGGGCCCGGGCCGGCACCTCCTGCCGCTCCGCATGGCGGCCACCCGCTGACGCGCTGACCAGGAACAGGCGGGGGGGCACAGGGGCGCCGCAGGCCGCAGGAGGAGAGAGCAGCAGGTAGAAGTCTCCTGGATGGAGGAGGAGCGGCTCCAGAGGACAAAGATGGACGACTATCCTCTCATGGAGGCAGAGAGGCCAGCCGGGATGACGGAACAGCAGGCCGGAGAACGGAGCCTGGAGGGGGGCAGAGAGGGGTCAGGGGTCAGTCATCAGGACAAACACACTCCTCCTCTCCTGTTCTCAATAAAAAACGACTCCATGATGGACGGACACAAAGTCTGACTAAAGTATTCAGAGCGCTTTAACTTTTCCTCACCAGTCTGAGCTTACTGGGATCAGACCACAGCAGAAGTGAGAGCTTCATGTCTGATCTGAAAAGTGCGGTGTGCAGGCCTTCTGGAGTTTACCTCTACCTGCTGGAAACTTTTCTCTGTTCTGCTGAGTAAAACATCTCCAGCTCACGGAGGCTGCAGTCTGGACTTTGTTGGAGACAAAACGTCTGGACATCATTTTATAAATACATTTTATTCACTGAAACTAAGGATGTCAATTTCTTTTTTATTCATTTAAAAATAAAAAATTTCTCTTTTACCAAACAGGCGATTATGAAAAGCTGCCAGATATCCAAAGTTTCATGTTTTCTAGAATCGTTGCTAAAAGCATCAACTCTCCGTTTCCTGTTTTAATGGGCAGAAAAAACAGAAGGACATTCTGAGGCCTGGGGTTAAAGGTCAATGCCCTTCTTCTCTAACACTGAAAATGCTGCTTTGCAGGTTTAAATCACTTCATGTTTCTGTGTGGGGGTCAAAGGTTGAAGGGTGTGTGGACAGACAGGGGACAGGGTGGACAGTCGTCCACAGGAACTCACGCAGGCATCCTGCTGCAGGTTCTGCAGGAAGTGCTTGGAAGGAAGCAGGAAGTGGAAGAGGCAACGGAGGCCGTCTCCACGGTAACAGCTGTCCACCACGGCGAGGACCTGAGGCAGCAGGGTGGGGGCCGAGGCCTGGAAGGGCGGGTAGACGGCGGCCAGCGCCTTCTGGACGCACACGTCCAAAGACTCAGAGTCCTGCAGGAGACAGAACAGGGAGGACATGTGGACCTGGACCGGACCAGAACCAGAACCAGAACCAGAGAGGAGAGGAAGAGAGAGAGGAAGAGGAGCACGGCGGACCTCCCACTCTGAGCTGATTATGATTTCCTCCTGTGGATCAATAATTGATCAGTTAGCAGGAGGTCAAAGGTCAGAGCAGCTGCTTTACCCACAGCAGGAACACAGAGAGCGCCCCCCACAGGCCCAACTTAGGGTTCTGGTTCTGATGGCCTCCAGGAGAAGCTGACCTTGGCGGTCAGGTCCGTCTGCAGCGCGGCGTCCTGATGACGGGCTCCAATGTTCCAGCAGGTGAACTGGTTCTGGTTCTGGTTCTGGTGGTTTGGATGGATGCCCGCCGGGCCGTGATTCATCCTGATGGCAGAACCGGTTCCTGCAGGGCGGGGAGCAGCAGGTCAACATGTCCCAACATCAGTATGCAGGACAGGAACTCTGATTGGCTCGGATCCGGGCTCCCTGCTGGGTCAAAGGTCACGGCTCCCTAATGAGGAAACCTCAGGAGATGTGACCTCTGGACCTGCCAGAGAGCGGCGAGGGGGAGGAGGCGCCTTCTGTCCTCTGGATGAAAACAGCTCGAGCTTCTCCAGAAAAACATGGCCGACGTCGCCATGGAAACATAGCACTGCATGCTATGCTAGCTTAGATTATGCTAGCAGGCAGGAGAGGGTTCAGTAGTCAGAATGAAACCAGTGAATCTGAAGTCACTCCGAAAGGATGAGATCTTTCATCCACCAAACTTTCTCCTTCCTGCCTCCAACAGCTTCACACTGTTCTGCTGCAGCTGCTTAACTGGTTCCCAGTTTGGCCAACTCCTACTCTAACTACTCTAACAGAGCACAGATACAAGTTCCTGCTAACCTTCACAATAAAAGCCTGAATTCTAACAACGTTTTGCAGCTCATTAAAACGTGGCGCAGTTTCCTCTGGATGCTTGGCGTTCAAATGTTATTGAAATGTTATTTGAAAAATAAAATCCATTTCAAAAATCTAACTTTTCAATTAAAAAATATGTTTTGAGACAATGGTTGAAGCTACAATGCAGCTTTTCAAACCTAAAATGAGTTTTGAAAATGACTTTAATGGACTTGGTTCTTTTCAAATTGTGTTCTACGGACTCTTCTCCAAACATCTCAGGCTGAGACGTCCTGAGGGAAGAAATATTAGAGAAAATCTAAAATGAATTTTAAAAACATCTGAAGACAATTTGAAAAATCACAATAATAAAAAAAGTAGATTTTTTTAAAAGACACTTTTAAAGCATTTTTTAAAAAAAAATAATAATTTGAGAAGATAAAATCTAAAAATCATCTGGGAAAAGGTTAAATTTATAAAAATATTTTTAGAAAAACGATTTATAAAAATTATTTGACAAATAAAATCTGAAGAAATGTTACACTGTATGTTCAAGTTCTGTAACTGGTCGCCTCAGTAAGAGCTTCAGGAGGTGAAAGGTCGTCTAGAAAGCAGAGAAGAAGTGAACGTCCCAACAGCTACACCGTCAAACAGCCAAAGCCCTGCTGCCATCACCATCGGTGAGCAGAGCAGCTTCCTGCTGTGATTACCCACCATGGTTCGGTGATGCTGCGGGCCGGCCGCGGCGTGCTGCGGCTCGTCTGGAGACGCTGCAGTTTCCTCCCAGGGATTAAAGTTTCATCTGATGTTGTCACATTCCAGAGGCGCTGAGCAGGAATGAGCGGCGCCTGCAGGCGATGCCGAGACAGGAATGTTCCTGACAGCCTGGCTGCTGGAACACCGGGACCAGAACCACCAGCCCAAGTCATAGTGAGCAGAACCAAGTTCTGATGGAGCCTCACACAGAGCCTGGGGCCGGGCCGCTGGTTCAGAACCAGAACCAGGAAGATTCCTTCAGCAGATGAGGTTTAAAGCCGGGGGAAACGGGCCGTGTTCCGATCAGAGTGGGATGCTCCTGATTCTGATCCGAGTCCAAGTCTGACCCATCAGTACCGACTGCCTCACCGCTCATGTTCTAGATGCTGCAGTGACCCAATTTCTAACAGCACCAGAACCTGCAACCACCAGATCCTGCAACTTCAGGTCACCTAACGGGCTAACGGGAGCACGGGCTAACGGGAGCACGGGCTAAGGGGAGCTCGGGCTAAGGGGAGCAGGGGCTAACGGGAGCCCGGTCTAACGGGAGCACGGGCTAAGGGGAGCACGGGCTAAGGGGAGCAGGGGC
>NW_006800741.1:22804-26999 GCF_000485575.1 Poecilia formosa | reverse complement strand
AAACGGGCCGTGTTCCGATCAGAGTGGGATGCTCCTGATTCTGATCCGAGTCCAAGTCTGACCCATCAGTACCGACTGCCTCACCGCTCATGTTCTAGATGCTGCAGTGACCCAATTTCTAACAGCACCAGAACCTTCTGCAGGTTTGCAACCCAGCAGAAGTCTGATCCTGCAAATTCAGGTCACCTAACGGGCTAACGGGAGCACGGGCTAACGGGAGCACGGGCTAAGGGGAGCACGGGCTAAGGGGAGCACGGGCTAACGGGAGCACGGGCTAACGGGAGCACGGGCTAACGGGAGCACGGGCTAACGGGAGCACGTGAAAATGATAGTGTAGGCTAACGGTAGCATAGGCTTACAGGGTAACAAGTAGCATGGATCCTCTCTAGTTTGATATGACTTGTTGATAATTGATATAACGTTTTCAACGTGCCACTTGGCTTCAGATTTGTATAAAAGTTTGTTTAAACCAGAGCCTCCTCTCAGAGCTGCTCTCCTCACAGCTTGAATAAAAACCTTCATTCTTCTTCCCTTGAATCTGTTGGGATCTTGAATCTCCAATCCTTCTGGTCTGGATCTCCACTGTGATCTGATCCAGAATTAGCAGGTCCCACTGAAGCAGGTCAGAGGGCAAATCACTTCCCACTGGTGTCATCTTCCAGTGTGGGGGGTTTCCCACACGGTGGCGCCGTCAGGCTTCATATTTCAGACCTGAGCAGGACCGACCCGACCCAACAAGGACTACTTCCTCCTTCTGGACCAATGAGAGGCCGGAACCGCAGAGACATCTGACCCGACAGGCAGCATGAAGACGACTTCCAGAAAGACCCAGAGCGTGGAGAACACGATCCACATGGTGACCCGGTGACACCTGGTGGAAACCAGTCTGCTCTGGGTTCACCAGAACCACAGACGGGTTTCTGATAGAAACTCCAGATCCGTCTTTTGGGCCGGAACCAGCGTCTGAACAGAGACTGACTGAGAGCCTGAACACATCCTGGTCTGAGGTTGAACTGCCATGAATCGGACCGAAGAAGCTCCTGGGCCAGAGTTCCTGTTCCTGATCGGTTCTGGATCAGTTTGTTGGTTCTGGATCAGAGTTTTGTTCCTGGCCGGTTCTGGAAGGTGTCCAGAACTCGTTGGGCCAGTATTTACGGCCTCTATGAAAGAAATGAAGTTCTGATGGAGACCAGTTTAAACCCAACACCAGTCAGCAGACGTCAGTGTGTGATGGGACCACATGTGGTCTCCATGGTAACCAGGTAAACATCGTTCAGGAGTAAATTAGCAGATAAAACCCAGTTGGACTGAAGTCCTGTGTGGACATGAAGGACAGCCGTCCAACTGGACCAGAACTCTGGCACTCGGGTTAAACTCTGAAAATATTCAAGTGAAACCAAAACCTTCAGACACTGAAACTACGACTGCAACAAACCAAGCAGGAACTCGTGGGTCAAGCAGCTGCGACTGGCTGGTTCTGATGGGCTCCACAGTCAGAACCAGCCCGAGACCGGCTGGTTCTGACTGTGGAGCTGACCTGCAGTAACCCCGCCCTCCAGGCTGCATGAGGGTGCAGCAGTGCAGCGACGCGCCGCCGGGTTCCTCTGCATGACGACCTGCAGATCTCTGAATGTCAACACTTGCACTTTGTCCACATCAGAGGACCGGGTCCAGAACCGAACCATCAGACCTGATCAGGAACACAGAACTGATCACCAGCAGCTGCCTTGACTCCAGCAGTCAGAATAGAACATTCTGAAGAACCCACCAGAACCCATCCAGATCAGAACCAACCCATCCATTCTGAGCTCAGATTCAGCTGCCACAACCAATCAGAACTCCCCATGGACCGCCTCGCCTGTGATGTCGTCAACCTGCTCAGACAGCAGTCTCTCAGGTGGATCTCGTTCCACAGGGCTAAACTGTGGTTCTGTCAGAACCATTGAGCTCTGAGTGGACCCACATTAGTTCTGGTTCCTGTTGTGGCTCCTTGAGCAGGTCTCAGCATGTTTCCGTCAGCACTCCCAGTTTACCTGACGTCTCCATGGTAACGGCACTTCACTCTGCTCAGGTGTGTGTAATCATCAGAGTGAGTCACTGTTTTCACTTGTTCTGTTGGCGAAACAAAGAGTCACTTCAGAGTCAGGCTGGAGCTGACGCCAGGTCCAGGTTCTGGTTCTGACCAGCGCAGCAGAGACGGGACATGGGGAGGACGGCGTCAGGGGTGGATGGTCAGAGTTGCCATGGTGACGATGATAAAGTGCAGCCTGATGTCTGCAAAGACCAAAACCTGAGGAGGTTTAGTTTTACTACTTTGTTCTCTTTGGTTCAGCGATAAATATGAATCTATTTAAAGAATAGACGCATCTTTACATCATTTCAATTCATTGATTCCTTTGATTTTTTTTAATCAAATGAATCACTTTTTTTGTTTTTACACCCGTCCCCAGCTGAAACCTTTGTATTCAGGTTTCTGGTACGCCTCTAACCCTGATGCACAGCTACATCGCTAACGATGGAAGCGGCTCCTCTGGTCCCACGGGGGGCTAATGTCTGCCTGTAAGCGATCTGATTGGACGCTGGGGACTGTTGCTCTGTTCAGGTTGTGCTAACAGCAGTTAGCATTTAGAAACTTCTAGACTGGAATCATGTTGGCAAATAAAGTTTTCACTGCAGCCCATCAAATCACAAACATCCCATAATAACCTGCCCGTCTACAGGAAGCTCTAACAGCTGGTTCTGTTCAGCAGAACCAGAACCAGGCTGTCGGTTGTGATGCTCTGGTTCTGATCCGAAGGTGCCAGAACCTCCCAGTCTGACTGGATCGGCTCAGCTGCAGGAGTCCCAGCTGACCCGCCTCCACCTGTTACAGAACTGGACCGTGGAGTGGTTCTGCTCCACCGGACCGGGTTCTGTTCGGTTCTGGTGTTTAACCTGACTTTAACTGACAGGTCCGAGTGTTCTGCTGGTCCTGCTGCTCACAGCTACACACACTCTGCTGCTCCAAGGTACACACACACTTCAGATCCAATGTTGAATTCCTAACACACACACTCACACACACCCTGGTGGAACCCAACACCCCCGCTGCTCCCAGTCCAGCCGCCCAGAGTAACAGGCTGTATGTGTGTGTGTGTAGGTCTGTGTGTGTGTGTGTAGGTCTGTGTGTGTGTGGAGGCCTTACCATGCTGTCTGCAGTGTTTTGTCAGGGGAGATTACTCCAGTTTGACTCCATGATCCCAGTCTGTCCCAGTCTGTCCCAGTCTGTCCCAGTCCGTCTCTCGGAGCGTCTTGTGCCGTCAGCGCTGAGCGCTGCGCTAAGCTCCGCCTCCCAGCTGTCAGCCCTTCATGGACCCTCCCTCTTTTCCTCCCCTCTGCTGCCCCCTGCTGGCTGTGGCAGAACCTAAAACCCAAACTGGATCAGAACCTCTATTACAGACGGCCTCACCGGCTCAGAACTGCTGGAAGAGAGAGACTTCAGGATCATTTTACCTCAATAAATAAGAGCTAAATGCTTTTATTGTGAAAACTGTGTCACATGACCAGTCCAACAGAACCAGAATGAATCGGAACAGCAGGTCGGCTGCTGGTTCTGATGCGGGTCAGGACATCCATGATGTTCTGACTGGAAACCAGTGAACAGCACCAAGAAGTGGGTCAGGTTGTTCTGGAAACATTCTGCTTTAACGTGACAGACTGGGACTGAACTAGGCCACTCCCAGTCAAGCAGACCAGTGCAGAGCCAGTGAAACCAGTGAAACCAGTGTTGGTTTCCATGGAGCTGCTGGGAGTCAGTGTGTGGTTTTCAGGAGCCACAGAGAAAAACGTCTTTCAGGATCTCTGAGGGGGAAACCAAGCTGCTGCAGCACAATGAGGCTGGTCGCCTCTACTGGGAGCACTGGGGTCACACAGGAGCCCGTCTGCTGGGACCAGAGAAACCCAGAAACATCCTTAAAGGAACGGTTCCTCTTCCCTCATCAACACCGTGTTTCCGGTTAACCAGTCAGATCAGGAATCTCATCAGGGATCCAATCAGAATGTAGTCAAAGAAAGTCAGAACGCACACACAAATGGCAAGCACACACAAATTATCAGCACAAGTCCAACTGGGACAAACTGGGACAAGGTCTGCAGAGTGTTTCATCTTTCCACTGACCACAGGAAGCAACACCAAACTCCACAACGATCAGAACCA
>NW_006800741.1:18479-20576 GCF_000485575.1 Poecilia formosa | reverse complement strand
TCGCACGCACACACACATGCGCGCACACACTCGCACGCACACACACACACTTGAGCCTGCAGCTCACTGTTCCCAGATTTTAGAGAAAGTTTGACAGTGTAACTGTCTTCATGGGAACAGCTCTCTAGATCCGTTCATACGAGAACCAGAACCAGGCTGGAGACCATGATGACAGGATCACAACCTTAAAGAGAGACACACAACGTCTTGAACATGAAATATCTGCTGAAACAAGCTAAAGCCATCAGCTTCCAGGGAGCTACTGATGCCCAAGCTAGCAGGAGCTAACGCTGTGAGAAAAAGTTTGGATGTGATGCTAAATGCTAACAGCTTCAGTTAGGATCTGGTTTCTTTTCTGGTTGGACTCCCATCCGTGGCGCTCCGGTTCAGACTGAAGCTCACGCTACTCTGTACAGCCCTGTTCTGGCTGGACAGAGCTAGCGCTGTAGCACCTAGCATACGTCATCTACACAGAAAGCAGTGCAGCATAAGCAACATGGCCACATCTGAGACCACATTTTATTCAGCCTACACAATTGTTTTTGTATAGATTTTACGTCTGAAATGATTTTTTTCTTAATCTGTTGGAAGTACTAATAAGTTAAAGCTGCACTTTTTTTTTTACCTTATTAAAAAAATGTTAAATATTTGTTAAAACTGTCACCATGTTTGCTATGAGACAGATAATTTGAGAACTGATCCATCTCCTCCCTGATCTGCTACAATAAGAACCAGGAGGTGGGGCTTAGCGCTGTCAATCAACCCTATGTAATCACTGCTCATTGTGCTAATGGCAGAGAAACAACTTACTTTACTGCTATGCGTTTCTGGGATCAGGCACAGGTGACGTCCGACGTCTTTGTGGAAAAAAAGGTTTAATTTACCTTCACACAAATGACTCACGCTGTGTCACTCGGTGCCTAACGCTCCTCAGCAGACCGAAGCAGGACACCGACTCGCAAAAAGGCACATTCAAGGAACACAGGTAAACAGTAACTTTCAATGACATCTAGGAAATATCAGTACCAAGGATTAAGGGAGGAGACAGTCACAAACAAACCACAACGAAGAACGAACTTATTAAAATAAACAAAACAAAATGGGGGACCTGCGAACTACAACACACACAAACAGCAGCAGCACTTCCAAGAGCGAGCCGACCAGCAAGTTCTGTGTTTCTATGCTAGCTAGCTTTAGCACTCATGACAGGCTGGCTGTGGTGAACCAGCTGTAACAGAGCAAGGGGGAGGGTGTGAGCAGCGCATACACAAGCATGACTGACAGTGCTAAGATCCTCCTCGTTCTGACTGGTTGTGGCTGAGAGGTGTATTTCTGCAGTGACCACTGGGAGCTGGGAGCACTGGGAGCACTGGGAGAAGGAGCCAGCAGCACAAAGTGAGTTTCAACAGAAATATGAAAACATTTTTAATAAAAGTGACAAAGTGCAACTTTAAAGAAGCACGGCAGCTTTAAAACATTCCTGAAACGTTCCATCAGTTTCCATGAAGATCATCTGATCCTCCTCCCAACAGCACCAGTACCAGCCTGCTGCTGGTCCCAGTTCTCACCTCAACCTCACCAGCGGCGGCAGCTGGGATTATTTCTGGATTAAATCATAATCTGTCAGGGAAAATTATTATTAATGAGCAGAGAGGGGAGTTCAGAGCTTTATCAGGCTCTTATTGTGAAGCTCTGCTAAACATATGCCCTCCTGGTACTGGGAATTGGTCCAATAAGACGAGCTGGTTACCAGTTAAACCATTAAACCAGACCAGAAACCATCCAGTGTGGTGGTTCTAGTAAGAGCTCTGCAGGTCAGCTCCATGTTTCTGCTGATCAACAAGTTGGCAGCGTCTGGATCCGTCCAGCAGAACCCCCCAAAACCACTCAGCAGAACCAGAACCAGAACCAGAACCAGTCTCCAAAGGATCAAAGTTAGGAAACTTCTGCAGCTCCTGAGCAGCAGCTACGTGTTTTTCTCTCACCCCACTCAGAGCCTGAAACAGGAGAAACAAAGCACTCACCCCGTCTGGACTTCAGACCGGACCGGGCCGCTCCGAACCGGGCCGCTCCGAACCGGGCCGCTCCGAACCGGGC
>NW_006800741.1:12471-17489 GCF_000485575.1 Poecilia formosa | reverse complement strand
GAACCAACCGGAGCAGGAACCAACCGGAGCGGGAACCAACCGGAGCAGGAACCAACCGGAGCGGGAACCAACCGGAACTTCCTCCAATCAGGAATCCAACATGTCTGGCCTTCACTTGTTAGTTTGAAGAAGCAGTTTTATGTAAAATCACCTTTCTGATCTTTGTCATGTTTTAAGTTTTTCCTGCTGTGCTGCTTTGATTCTTTCATGTTTCAGAAATCATTTCATCTCCATGGCAACCATTCAGCTGCTAAACGTCTGGGTGGACCTAGCCCCGTCTCAGAAGCTCCTCCCCCTCTCAGCTCCTTCAGACTAGCCAGCAGCAATTAGCAATCAGCTGCTGAGCTCATTACAGGAGCTGCTGCTCAGAGCTGCGCTGGTAAAAACATTAAAGGGTTAATAGAGGAGCCATGTTGGGACGACTTCCTGGAGGCGGAGCTTCAGGAAGAGCAGGAGCTTCTTAAAGAGACAAACGTTAAATTATAAAGTCAAACCAGGAGCCTCAGGTATAAAGCATGTGCATGTCCTCCCAGCATGAAGACAGATCCTAGGGCCCGGCCCGGAGCCTCCGGTTCTGGTCCAGCTCTCAGCCTGTCCTCTGGGAACCAGAACCGGGTCGGGAAAACGGGTTTTTAAATCAGCTGGAGTTCAGAGGAGGGGCAATAAAATGCTGCAACGCACTCAGGAAGAAGACGAGCCAGGGTGCAACGACTCACTGATAAACTATGGGATGGAGATCACCACATTGCTAAGCAACCAGGACAGTCAGCCAGTGGCCATCTTGTGGTCCTTCCCTTCTGAGCAACCTGAAGGCTTTC
This sequence comes from Poecilia formosa, assembly GCF_000485575.1. Classification (NCBI taxonomy): domain Eukaryota; kingdom Metazoa; phylum Chordata; class Actinopteri; order Cyprinodontiformes; family Poeciliidae; genus Poecilia; species Poecilia formosa. Next base: position 16,671 of record NW_006800741.1, on the reverse strand, counting down.
TACTGACTCAGTCAGAGAGCTGGCAGCTAATTAACATGATATTGATTAATGTATTGATCAGATTCAAGATTCACACAAACATGATGTTAAAGTGAAACTGTACAGAGATCAGAGGAAGATCTGCTGGAAGCCTGACTAAACCCATCACATGGATCTGATCGATCTGGTGATGTATCAGTAATAATCAGTCATCAGCTCTCCAGCTGTCCTGTTGGTTCGGCTTCCTGCTCGTCCTCTGATGCAGCCATTATGCGAGGCAGCGTGTCGCCACTCACATGACCCGTCTGCGGTTCTAAACGGTGGGTTCTGGTAACCAACAACAGGCAGCAGCTGTGCCCCGAGCGCGTCCTGGCAGGCTCATCAGAGGAATGTGAGCAGGTTTTCCGGCTCAGGGAGCGATGAGCGGGCAGCCAATGAGGCACTGGACGAGGCCTGCAGCTAAAGCCCAGAGAAAAGCTTAATTCCTGAAGCTGATCCCCACAGAAACACAGAGAAACCTGCAGCTGCAGTAATTCCTGCAGGCGCACAGCGCAGACGGGGTCCAACAGGGGAAGCTCTGGAACACTAATCACCACGCCACCACTTTTACAGTCAAACCTTTGAATAAAGTGACGTAAAGCGACCAGCTGACTGCTACTGGCCAGCTTAACACTCATCATCATCATGGAGGAGCAGAACGCTTCCCAGGAGCTGCAGCAGCAGTTTGGGGATCGAAGCGCCTCTGGTCTCGTCGTCTCCATTGCTGCTCTGGTCCACCTCACAGGCTCAGCCTGCAGGAACGGCCCCAGATGGTCTGCTGAGCAGGACGTGTTCCCACACGTCATTAGCTGCATTCCAGCAACATGTTTATTCACATTTGGAAGCATCGTACAGAAACGGTTGATGGAAACGGGGAAGTTTGACATAAATTCCTCAATTTCATGATAAAAAGTTATTGTGCTTGCCTGAGGTGGTTTTCTGAAAGAGTTGTTGTACTAAAGCGCAGCAGGAATCAGATGAGTTTCATATCCTAACAAAGCAAACGCTGCACTCTACTGGTGGGACTGTGCCTCGCCAAGGAACCAAACCCTGAGGCTTTAAAGGGATCCTCCATTAGTTATGAAAATAGACCTTATTTGGGAAATATTTATGTTGGATGTAAAAACAATACAGTTGTAAGAGCCATATGAATGAAATGAATGATTGAGGTGACGGGAGCGCATGCCTTTGACACCTGGGTGGTGGGTGTGTCGAGGTGGGCGTGGCTGCCACTAAAGGTATGAATGGGAGCCATACTGGCTGCTGGCTCATTATGTTTGAGGAAGCGGTGCGCCTGGGTGGTCATAATTTCTGTTGACCGTGTTTAATGCCGTTTATTGTGACACTATTGAATGGTTTGGCCTGGTCAGTCAGTGTAAATCTGTACGATCTGAAGTAAGACAATCAAAGAGGAATAAATAGATGATTGCAACAACAAGAAGCGGCCTGGAGTTTTTGAAGCAGCGTCGGACAGTTTACAATTCCCCGAGTTATCCCAGTGCGGCCCTCATACATCTTTAGCTTTGCCGCACATCTAACAGTAATAATACAGTAGGTTATTTAGTTTTGATCAATTTTAATAAAATATTTTCACAGACCACCTGGTCCAGACTATAACCTGGAGCCATCAGACAGCTGATTTCCAACTGATCTGCTCGTTTAATGCTCACCATGCTGTGGGCAAACCAGAGACTGCCACCTGGTGGACCATCACAGCACTTACAGCTGAGCCATAAATACTGATCTGACAGAACAGAGAGGAACAGCAGAGCAAACATCAGCAGAGCCCCAGGAAGTAACCTCGACCTTCATTAATCTTCATGAAGCCGCACCATGGGCAGCGCTGATAACATGCTGCGCCACAGCAGGCAGGGGTACTGCAGCAGCCACAGGATATAATTATTACTGAGTCAGAGAGGAGGGGGGAAACAGGATACTGAAGGAACGAGTCACTTCCTGTCACTGCAAGGAGCGCCGCTGGAATGCATCACTGTGTTTTAATAAACTTACAGTCACGTCTGACTGAGTTTATTCTCATCATCAGAAGCACCTAACTGCCACTAAAAAATATCTCATCCTAAAGAAAACAAAGAGTCAATTTCCATCAGCTCCACTGTATACTGCCCCCTTGTGGTCACCNATGATCTAAAATGACACCAGTCAAACACAATATGATAAACAAGTCCTGTGGTAAAGTTAGCCTTCCTGTGTTTACTCTGTAGATTTCAGTACAGAATGGCCCTGATGACGCCATCAACCCATCAAATACAACAAAAGATGTGCATTTTTGAAGTAATTATAAGTTCTGGTGTAACTCATAATTACGCCAGAACTAAAAACAGCTATTTTTAGGTAGTAGGAAAATTGCAACATATTTAGGCCAATATGTTAACTAATCCTGGATCCTTTCAATGTTGCAAATGATACAGATGGAGCAGATAGAGACATTCAGCACCTTTTAGGGAAGCGAGTTCTGCTTTTATCTCCTCATTCTGCTCCATCTCTAAGATACTTAACCCTCCTGTTATGTTCGTTTCTGAGGTACAGCAATAATGTTCCTGGTCAATTTGACCTGTGGAGTGTTTTATCATGCTATAGTGTCAGAAACCAAAAAATTCCTCCAAAACATTTTTGTATCCGATTATTAACTCCAATACTAACCATTTCAATCAATGTTTGTGCAATGATGTTTTTTTATTTCTCACAAATAATTTACTCATTTGGACATAAAAAATGGAATTTACACAAAAAAACAATAATTTCCCTGAAATTGATCTTTTGTGAATTTTTTTATATTACATTTAGATTTTTTTTCCAAGGGGTGATCTTTATAATTGAACTTGAGATACATATACTGTTCTGGGTCTAATTGACCTGCTGATTAAAATCAAGATAAATGAGTCAAGCAGAGTATTTATGTTTCCTCCACTTCTGCTGAGGTCCACTCAGTGTGGGTGGAGTTTGTCCACAGGAACAGAAAAGATTCCCGTCAAAAGTTTTTACCCTTCAACTTGACTGCCGGGTCAAATTGACCCAAACAGTATCTATGTAATATGTAGACGCAGGGGGGATTGCAAATGTGTAAAGTGAATAAATTTTCAATTTATATGTAGAGTGTACCTATTAAGACAAACAGAAAAAAATTCATGCAAAACAAAATACTTCCAACTATTTTTAAAACATTTTTAAACTTTAAAAGAGGTCAATTTGACCTGCAACATAACAGGAGGGTTAACACATAAGCAGCACATAAATCAGGGGCTGTTTATGTGCTATGTCTGATATGTTGTGGTTATGAAAGCAGATAAGAGTCAGAGGAAGGACACAGAGGCAATTATCCATAACGCTTTGCCTTCTGCATACTGCAGCATCAACATCTGACTGGTTGATTCGCTCAAACCAGGAGACGGAAACATGCATAATTCATGTTTTCTTTTTGGCAATATTTATAATAATATAATAAAGTTAGCTTAAAATTTGCATGGCAACAGGATGGAAATGTGGTTAGTGAGGGTAGTAGTCCACACCAGGAGAACCGACAGCTGATTCAGTTTGACAGTTACTCAGTTAGTAACATGAATCCATCCGGAAGCTCAGCAGGGGGCCTTCAGCTGGAGCAGCAACATGTAGCCACACCAAACCACCTGGTCCAGACTATAACCTGGAGCCATCAGACAGCTGATTTCCAACTGATCTGCTCGTTTAATGCTCACCATGCTGTGGGCAAACCAGAGACTGCCACCTGCTGGACCATCACAGCACTCACAGCTGAGCCATAAATACTGATCTGACAGAACAGAGAGGAACAGCAGAGCAAACATCAGCAGAGCCCCAGGAAGTAACCTCGACCTTCATTAATCTTCATGAAGCCGCACCATGGGCAGCGCTGATAACATGCTGCGCCACAGCAGGCAGGGGTACTGCAGCAGCCACAGGATATAATTATTACTGAGTCAGAGAGGAGGGGGGAAACAGGATACTGAAGGAACGAGTCACTTCCTGTCACTGCAAGGAGCGCCGCTGGAATGCATCACTGTGTTTTAATAAACTTACAGTCACGTCTGACTGAGTTTATTCTCATCATCAGAAGCACCTAACTGCCACTAAAAAATATCTCATCCTAAAGAAAACAAAGAGTCAATTTCCATCAGCTCCACTGTATACTGCCCCCTTGTGGTCACC
>NW_006800741.1:0-12461 GCF_000485575.1 Poecilia formosa | reverse complement strand
GCTGCTTTGATTCTTTCATGTTTCAGAAATCATTTCATCTCCATGGCAACCATTCAGCTGCTAAACGTCTGGGTGGACCTAGCCCCGTCTCAGAAGCTCCTCCCCCAATCAGCTCCTTCAGACTAGCCAGCAGCAATTAGCAATCAGCTGCTGAGCTCATTACAGGAGCTGCTGCTCAGAGCAACGCTGGTAAAAACATTAAAGGGTTAATAGAGGAGCCATGTTGGGACGACTTCCTGGAGGCGGAGCTTCAGGAAGAGCAGGAGCTTCTTAAAGAGACAAACGTTAAATTATAAAGTCAAACCAGGAGCCTCAGGTATAAAGCATGTGCATGTCCTCCCAGCATGAAGACAGATCCTAGGGCCCGGCCCGGAGCCTCCGGTTCTGGTCCAGCTCTCAGCCTGTCCTCTGGGAACCAGAACCGGGTCGGGAAAACGGGTTTTTAAATCAGCTGGAGTTCAGAGGAGGGGCAATAAAATGCTGCAACGCACTCAGGAAGAAGACGAGCCAGGGTGCAACGACTCACTGATAAACTATGGGATGGAGATCGCCACATTGCTAAGCAACCAGGACAGTCAGCCAGTGGCCATCTTGTGGTCCTTCCCTTCTGAGCAACCTGAAGGCTTTCTACTGACTCAGTCAGAGAGCTGGCAGCTAATTAACATGATATTGATTAATGTATTGATCAGATTCAAGATTCACACAAACATGATGTTAAAGTGAAACTGTACAGAGATCAGAGGAAGATCTGCTGGAAGCCTGACTAAACCCATCACATGGATCTGATCGATCTGGTGATGTATCAGTAATAATCAGTCATCAGCTCTCCAGCTGTCCTGTTGGTTCGGCTTCCTGCTCGTCCTCTGATGCAGCCATTATGCGAGGCAGCGTGTCGCCACTCACATGACCCGTCTGCGGTTCTAAACGGTGGGTTCTGGTAACCAACAACAGGCAGCAGCTGTGCCCCGAGCGCGTCCTGGCAGGCTCATCAGAGGAATGTGAGCAGGTTTTCCGGCTCAGGGAGCGATGAGCGGGCAGCCAATGAGGCACTGGACGAGGCCTGCAGCTAAAGCCCAGAGAAAAGCTTAATTCCTGAAGCTGATCCCCACAGAAACACAGAGAAACCTGCAGCTGCAGGTCCAACAGGGGAAGCTCTGGAACACTAATCACCACACCACCACTTTTACAGTCAAACCTTTGAATAAAGTGACGTAAAGCGACCAGCTGACTGCTACTGGCCAGCTTAACACTCATCATCATCATGGAGGAGCAGAACGCTTCCCAGGAGCTGCAGCAGCAGTTTGGGGATCGAAGCGCCTCTGGTCTCGTCGTCTCCATTGCTGCTCTGGTCCACCTCACAGGCTCAGCCTGCAGGAACGGCCCCACATGGTCTGCTGAGCAGGACGTGTTCCCACACGTCATTAGCTGCATTCCAGCAACATGTTTATTCACATTTGGAAGCATCGTACAGAAACGGTTGATGGAAACGGGGAAGTTTGACATAAATTCCTCAATTTCATGATAAAAAGTTATTGTGCTTGCCTGAGGTGGTTTTCTGAAAGAGTTGTTGTACTAAAGCGCAGCAGGAATCAGATGAGTTTCATGTCCTAACAAAGCAAACGCTGCACTCTACTGGTGGGACTGTGCCTCGCCAAGGAACCAAACCCTGAGGCTTTAAAGGGATCCTCGATTAGTTATGAAAATAGACCTTATTTGGGAAATATTTATGTTGGATGTAAAACAATACAGAAATAATACAGAAGGTTATTTAGTTTTGATAAATTTTAATAAAATATTTTCACAGGAATGTCGCCATGTTGTTCACGCTGCAATGCATTCTGGGTAAATGACGTATAGCGGTCCAACTGCCTGGCTCCTCCAGTCAACAGTGATGAGTAACGTTATTAGAGCCTTCGTTGGTTCTGCTGGTATAAATGGCTCAAAGTGTTGTGGAAAAATGTCCAGGGTCCAGATTAGGTCCTTCATTGTGTTTCTCTCCTTCTCGCACTGCGCTCTCCTTTCTTTCATGTGGGAAATTATCCAGATTCGCCTCAATTTTTATTATTATAATTTTTCATTAACAGCCGATAGTGACACCGTGTGGCATGATCTAAAATGACACCAGTCAAACACAATATGATAAACAAGTCCTGTGGTAAAGTTAGCCTTCCTGTGTTTACTCTGTAGATTTCAGTACAGAATGGACCTGATGACGCCATCAACCCATCAAATACAACAAAAGATGTGCATTTTTGAAGTAATTATAAGTTCTGGTGTAACTCATAATTACGCCAGAACTAAAAACAGCTATTTTTAGGTAGTAGGAAAATTGCAACATATTTAGGCCAATATGTTAACTAATCCTGGATCCTTTCAATGTTGCAAATGATACAGATGGAGCAGATAGAGACATTCAGCACCTTTTAGGGAAGCGAGTTCTGCTTTTATCTCCTCATTCTGCTCCATCTCTAAGATACTTAACCCTCCTGTTATGTTCGTTTCTGAGGTACAGCAATAATGTTCCTGGTCAATTTGACCTGTGGAGTGTTTTATCATGCTATAGTGTCAGAAACCAAAAAATTCCTCCAAAACATTTTTGTATCCGATTATTAACTCCAATACTAACCATTTCAATCAATGTTTGTGCAATGATGTTTTTTTATTTCTCACAAATAATTTACTCATTTGGACATAAAAAATGGAATTTACACAAAAAAACAATAATTTCCCTGAAATTGATCTTTTGTGAATTTTTTTATATTACATTTAGATTTTTTTTCCAAGGGGTGATCTTTATAATTGAACTTGAGATACATATACTGTTCTGGGTCTAATTGACCTGCTGATTAAAATCAAGATAAATGAGTCAAGCAGAGTATTTATGTTTCCTCCACTTCTGCTGAGGTCCACTCAGTGTGGGTGGAGTTTGTCCACAGGAACAGAAAAGATTCCCGTCAAAAGTTTTTACCCTTCAACTTGACTGCCGGGTCAAATTGACCCAAACAGTATCTATGTAATATGTAGACGCAGGGGGGATTGCAAATGTGTAAAGTGAATAAATTTTCAATTTATATGTAGAGTGTACCTATTAAGACAAACAGAAAAAAATTCATGCAAAACAAAATACTTCCAACTATTTTTAAAACATTTTTAAACTTTAAAAGAGGTCAATTTGACCTGCAACATAACAGGAGGGTTAACACATAAGCAGCACATAAATCAGGGGCTGTTTATGTGCTATGTCTGATATGTTGTGGTTATGAAAGCAGATAAGAGTCAGAGGAAGGACACAGAGGCAATTATCCATAACGCTTTGCCTTCTGCATACTGCAGCATCAACATCTGACTGGTTGATTCGCTCAAACCAGGAGACGGAAACATGCATAATTCATGTTTTCTTTTTGGCAATATTTATAATAATATAATAAAGTTAGCTTAAAATTTGCATGGCAACAGGATGGAAATGTGGTTAGTGAGGGTAGTAGTCCACACCAGGAGAACCGACAGCTGATTCAGTTTGACAGTTACTCAGTTAGTAACATGAATCCATCCGGAAGCTCAGCAGGGGGCCTTCAGCTGGAGCAGCAACATGTAGCCACACCAAACCACCTGGTCCAGACTATAACCTGGAGCCATCAGACAGCTGATTTCCAACTGATCTGCTCGTTTAATGCTCACCATGCTGTGGGCAAACCAGAGACTGCCACCTGCTGGACCATCACAGCACTCACAGCTGAGCCATAAATACTGATCTGACAGAACAGAGAGGAACAGCAGAGCAAACATCAGCAGAGCCCCAGGAAGTAACCTCGACCTTCATTAATCTTCATGAAGCCGCACCATGGGCAGCGCTGATAACATGCTGCGCCACAGCAGGCAGGGGTACTGCAGCAGCCACAGGATATAATTATTACTGAGTCAGAGAGGAGGGGGGGGACAGGATGCTGAAGGAACGAGTCACTTCCTGTCACTGCAAGGAGCGCCGCTGGAATGCATCACTGTGTTTTAATAAACTTACAGTCACGTCTGACTGAGTTTATTCTCATCATCAGAAGCACCTAACTGCCACTAAAAAATATCTCATCCTAAAGAAAACAAAGAGTCAATTTCCATCAGCTCCACTGTATACTGCCCCCTTGTGGTCACCTATTCAATATGCAGAAGCACCATGTGGTAAACATCATACATAAAGTGTAGCCAACAAGACAGCACCCGTAGGGACTGGATTATACAGTTAATCTGCAAAAACAAACTTGGTTTGGGGTTTACTATCCTCCTCAAACACCCCGACGACTAAAAAAGTGGCACTACAACATTTACTCGAGTAAAAAAATAGATCAAAGAAAACTATTCAAAAAATAACAATAGTATTTTTCTTAAGTAACTGACAACATTTGACTTAATATTTAAAAGTGATGTCATCAGAGAGAATATAAAATATAATTAACAGAAACTCTGCTGACGTTTTGGTTAAAATGTGTTTGATATTTATTCGGTGAAGTTACTCGCAGTCTACAGAGGATTCAGAAATGTTACTGCAGCGATGCTTCATTATACTAGAACTGAAGTAAAACTACTCCTAAAGTAAAGGTAACTGAGTAAAGGTAACTAGTTTTTACTCACCTGTGGGGGGGACTGGGTTGATGATTGTAACAGCAGGTCTTTGCACACATTTTGGGGGAAATTACGGTTCACATTTATTGGTTGGTCCAGCAAACAGGGTTATTACAGCGCTCATTATAAACTGTGAAATGTTCCCGCTATTCATTTAGCTGCTTCATTATTCGTTTTTGTCCTTCTCTGTTTGATTTTGTATTTAATTTACATTTTAACCGGGATTATTACCGTGGTGTTGGCCTTCGGAAAAGTTTCTAGAAACGCTTCGGATGCCCCGCCAACCAGTCAGTAACCGCCACGAACAAGCCAATACGTTAATTATCCCTAATTAACCAGCAGCCTGGTTAATCTGCTACATGCTAATTTAAAACAAGAACTCACCGACGGTAGAAAGCAGTCTGGGTAAAATAATCCAGTAAACTGTAGCGGTTATTTGTTACCCTTCAGCTAACCAGTTCCCGATAGTTATCCTTTAGCCCCAACGGCTGCTTCTGAGGCGAAACACGGCGCCCCCTGTGGTCACTGTGAGGCATTACATCAACGCCCCTTGTGGTCACTGTGCGGTATTACATCAACGCCCCCTGTGGTCACTGTGCGGTATTACATCAACGCCCCTTGTGGTCACTGTGCGGTATTACATCAACGCCCCCTGTGGTCACTGTGCGGTATTACATCAACGCCCCCTGTGGTCACTGTGCGGCATTACATCACAGGCATCGGCGCTAACAGACGCCACCACTTGATTTAATCTCTCCAGTCTACACAGTATTTGTCATGAAAAGTCTTTATTATATTCTGATTTTACGTCAGAAATTTGAACTTTACAGAATTATTATTCAGTTGGTTTTATTTTATGGTTAGTTTCAGTTATTTTCAGAGGTTTGTTCAGGGAATTAATCTCGTATATGAAGAAGTTGCGTGAATAAAAGCAAACTATCGTACTTCGCTCTGCTCCTTTAACCAGAACAGGAAGATAAACTCCTCTATTTTGCTTCAAAACAAACAGCAGCAATATGGAGAATAACATCAGACATCGGATCCGGGTGCCGATGTGGTGCGGTCCTGGTTCTGGTTCTGTTGGTCAGAAAGCTGGTGGTTCCGATCCAGTTTGCTGCTCTTCTTCCCTGAAACACGGATCTCATAATTTAAAGAAAACCTTCGCTCAATTTCAGATTTAAAAAAATTACACAACAATAATCCCACATTATCAGGATTCATCAAGGCAAATCAGAAAAATGATAAAGATTTATAATAAAATATGAACAAAAATGTTGTGATCTCTATCTAATTTCTCTTTATTTGTCCATTTTCAGAGGAATAATTCAGGATTAATTTCAGGCATTTCTGAGGTTTAGCAGCACATTAAAGCAGAAACATGTCAACGACCTTTATTATGAATAAAAACCGTTTTCCTGCTGACTGGACCGAGCCGCTGCAGGAACAGATCATTGATTATTTGTTCTGTTTGGACCGGACCGGGTTTCTGCAGCAGCTGCAGAAATAAAGCACACAGAATAAGGCAGCGGCATTAAGAAAAAACAAGGCCTGTATTAAATACATGTTCGGGTTTTAAATAAGCGGCTCAGTCAGAATTAACGGGGAAAGGCAGGAAAAGGGGCGCCGCAGCGCCCCCTGCTGTATGAAGTAACAACAATAAACCAAAAGAGTTCAGAACAAAGAATGGATTTTCATTTAAACTGAGGGAATCACAGAGACATTGCAGACATTTTCAGTGTAACTGATTCAACAACATCAGCAGTATTAATACACACACTTCTGTTGATCTGCTGTGATGGAGCAACGATCCTTCCAAGCTTCCAATCCAGCAGGAGCTTGGCTGGAAAGTTTGGTGGAAGGATGAAGGACGCTGATGGTGATGAAGATGAGGACAGAAGGTCATCTTCAGCTGGTGATGCTCTCTGGTCATGTGATTGTGCTGGTTTCCTAGTGACCGAGCCGACAGACAGCCCGCCCCCTGGTGGCCGTGTTCAGAGCTGCGTGGGGCGGTGACTGTGCGGCCCGGCGCCGCCACCAGGGGGCGGGGTCACCAGACTCCTCAGGTACACACAGGGGTTCCTCCTCCTGCCAGGGCCGGGCGGGACCGGAGGCGGGGGCGGAGCCTGTGGCGCCCCGGGCGGCTTCAGGGCTGACATCAGCGGCTGCATCTCCTGCGACGCGCCAGGCTCCTCCTCTTCCTCCTCCTCCATCAGCTGCTTCTTCTTCCTCTCAGGGAAACAGAAGGCGGCTGGGGCCGGGGCCTGGGCAGGCGCCGCCCCGATAGGGCCGGTGTAGGAGGCGGGGCGGGACCCTCCCGGCCTGAAGAGGGCGCTGACGCGGGGGTGGACAGGCTCGGCGGGCGCTGGAGGCGACGAGACGCTCTCCAGGGAGGAGATGCTCTGGTTCCAGGCCTGCTGCAAGTCCACCGGGATGATCTTGGTGGCCTCCACCGACACGCAGGGTGGGGGCGACCCCACGCCGCCCTTCCAGGGCAGATGGCTGTCCTCACTGGGTGGCGACGGGGGAAGGGGCGACGGGCTCTGGCAAACGTCCAGAGCTGCTGGGACTGAAGGACAGACTGTAATCAGCCATCATGCAGAAAGACTGCAGCCCTACACCAACCTACCATCACTATGGAAACGGGCTGCTTCATTTTCAGTTCAGCTTCATTCAATTCACAAAATAAATAATTTACAATCAATCAATCATTCCAATTGATCTAAGTGTAAAGCAGTGCACAAGTGTCCCAAAAGAGGGTGCTGTTGGTACGACCGCAATCCTGGCATGTTTGTCCTGCCGGGGACACCGTAGTGCGGGGGATTTTCGTGCGCAAACTGCTGTATTCCTTACAGTGTGTTTACTGCCTGTAAGGTAAGCAGCAGCTCCCCTAGCCCGGTGTAAAAATGAACATTATATATATTTCTATTGGTTCAGATTGCCAGTTAGGCACAGATTACATTTTCTTTCTGGTGATTGATTGGTTTGTGACGTTTGATCGTTTTGTGATGCTTGATTGTTTTGTAAAACAGAAAAAAGCGGTTGAATGCTGACAGTGTGTTTGCTGCCTGTAAGGTGGACGAAATAAACGCGCCAAGGTCTCCCCACAACCACGATCACTGTGTCCGATTCCTCTTTTCTGCATGGATCACATCCCACCTTCACGCACAAATAAAACACAACGTCCATAGGGTGTCTTCCATCAGCGGCAGATCCAAAGAGGGAAAGCCTGGGTTACATAAGTTCAGTTAAATATTTAAATTAGTCTAAAACGTTTCTAAGGAAACCCAGCAGAACATCCTGACCCGCAGCATCACTGCTTCTAGCCATCAGGGGGCGACAGTGGAAAGGAAAATCTCCCTTTTAACAGGAAGAACCCTCCAGCAGAACCAGAACCAGAAGCAGCTCGTTCTCAGAAAACAGAGAACTTTCTAGTTAATGAAAGAAACGTGTTAGAGGGAGAACGATTAGGTAATGGCAGCATTATGCCCTCTTCAGCAGGAAAACATCACCATGATGTTTCCATGGCGATGAAGCGGTTTCATGGAAACCTTCATTTGATTGAAGAGAAACACCAGCTGCTCTGTCACCGCAGTAACTCGTCTTTGTATCCACTCCCTTGGTGCTTCACAGCGTGTGGTGCGGCAAGCGAGAGACACTCAAAGGTTCCTTCGCAAGCTGAACATTTATTTCTTCGTGTGGTAACAAACATACGGCCACTAACTGTAACGATCACTCTCTATCCCGAACATGTGTCCCCCCTGCTGGTGTGGTAGTGCTAGTGCAACAAAATGATTTTCATTCTGTTTTCTTTAGTTTTAGTCACCAACTTTTATAAACTGGCTTTCATGTTGACCCAAATATTTTCTGTTCTGGATGGCTTTGCCTTTTTAACATTTATATCTGACTGCAACTTGTTGTGTATTTTACTTTAACATTTCACTTGTCAAGCACTTTGGTGGAAATGTGATATCAGAATAAATTTGCCATCCAGGTGGATCACCATTTACAGGTGGTCCGGTCCAATCAGAACCTCTCCGCTTTACCTGATTTGGGTCGCTGTTTGGGCGTCTCCACCTTCCGAGCAACGAAGATGATGCCGACGTCTTCCTCCTTCTCCGGGTCGGATTGATCAGCTTTATCCTCCTCTGGTTCCACAGGAACAGCCACCGGATCTGAGACAGAGCGGCAGCAACATCACACCAGTTGCTGAGATGCTGGTGAGCGCCAAGCAGAAGATCATCAACTCCAACAACCTCAACTCAACATCAACCCAACATGAGCGTCAACCAAACAACAACATTAACTCAACCCAACTCAGACCCAGCTGGTCGTCTCGGTACCTTTGTCCTGCCAGCTGACGTTGCGCCTGGGTTTGTCTCCTCCCTCGTCCTTCGTGTCAGATCCTCGGCGCTGTCAGCAGAAGGACGAAAGGTCAGATGCCAACAAGAGCCGATATTAATATCTGCATCGGTCCTGATATTGAAACAAGTTTGAGATCTCATATCCAGAATCTGGAACTCTGCAGTGAGACCTGCAGTGAGACCTGCAGTTCCGACGGAGCCGGATCTCTGACCGTTACAACACCTGTTCTAACAGTCAGACTGCAGGTTCTGTTCAGGTGCATGTGTGTGTGTGTGTGTGTGAACCTTCTTCAGGCTGCGCTCCTTCTTGTGCCGTTTGTGTCTGGTGGACTTGAAGGTCTCCATGCGGCTCCTCATGTTCCTCTGGAAAACCTCGCGGTCCTGCCGCTCCTGCTCACCCAGTGGCATGAAGTGTCGGCTGTAGTGGGACTGGTACTGGAAAACACACACACACACACCGTGTGTCACCAGCAGCTCCACGGCGGACCGTTGCCCCAGGCGCTCCTTCTCCTTACCCGTCTCCTGGGCTTGTACAGGTTCCCGGTCAGAACGTGATGCGTCTCCATGTCCTCCTCCACCTTCGACCCGGGAACGTTGTCGATCACCTGGAGGTCCAGACACACACCGCTGCCGTTCTCCCGCCTGCAACACGTCAACCACAGCAACACGTCAACCACAGCAACACGTCAAACTGGTCATGTGACTCACAGGTAGTTGGTGACGTTGGTGACTTCAGGGAAGGAGGCTCTGCTGGCCATGGAGGGTAGTGACAGCCTGGCCGAGGTCAGAACGTTCCCACCCTGCACACAAAGGTCAGAGGTCAGAGATCCACAGCTGACAGACTCAGAACAAGGCTGTCTGTCAGCCTGTAGCGCCCCCTAGTGGTCCAGCCAGGAGGAGCAACGCAACTAATAGAACCAGCACAGGTTCTGCCGGAGCAGTTTACTCAGAACCAAACTGTGGGTCCAGAAACACCTGATGACCAGAAGCAGAAAGAAGGAAAGTTAGGAGGAAGAAAAAAGTTTACAGACTGCAGAGCAATGCTCCAATGAAGCGTCAGGGAGTTTGGTGTAAAGAGAAAGAATGGAAAAGATTAAAGTTGAATAAAATAAAATAGACAAGGATAAAAGACAATACAATGAGAGAAAACAAGCAACAGAATAAAATAAAGATGAAGAAAACAATAATAAAATAAAACAAAATAGAAAAAAATAAAGGGGCTGCACAGTGGCGTAGCTGGTAGAGCTGGTAGACCAGCCGGTCTTTCTCCATGCAGAAAGACCGGCTCTGGTCTTTCTGCATGGAGTTTGCATGTTCTCCCTGTGCCTGGTGGGTTCTCCCTGGTGGGTTTTCTCTGGGTACTCTGGTTTCCTCCCACAGTCCAAAAAAAAACAAAACATGACTATCAGGTTAAATAGCCTCTCCAAATTGGCGACCTGTCCAGGTGACCTGTCCAGGTGACCTGTCCAGGTGACCTGTCCAGGTGACCCGCCTCTCACCCGGAACGTTGGCTGGAGGCAGCAGCTCCTCCCGACCCCACTGAGGGACAAGGGTGTAAAGAAAATGGATGGATGGAGAGAAAATTAAAGGATAAAACAAATGGGAAAGAACAAAGGGGTAAAAGAAAGAAAAAAGAAATAGAATTTAATACAGAAAAAGAATGAAATAAAAATAAAATAGAAAAGAATTAATACAAAACAATCAAATAGATTAGAGCAGTTTTGCAGTTTTTCGCTAAGGTTGCAGAAATCTCTGCTGCCTCCATTAATCTGCTTCCTGCTGGGTTTCTGTTCCATAAATAAAGCCCGGTCCAAATTAAAGCCTGACCTGGTTCTGGTTCTGCTGGGTTTACTGGACCTGCCTGAAGGTCGACATGCTTCCTCCGTTTCCCCAGAGATGATATTTAATCCTCAGCTCTGTCGCCTGATGACTCCAGTTCTGGTTCTGGGTCGACTCAGGGGGTCTGCTCTCCAGTACCAGAACCAGAACCAGAACGGAGTAAAGTTCTACTTGGTGAGAAAACTGGAGCTGGAGCTGGTTCTGGTTCCGGTGACCCATCAAACCAGGAAAGGATCAACAAAACATTTCCTCCAGACTGAGGTGGAGAAGTTCTGGATCTACGGCTCCAGCCTCAACCATGGATTGTGGATCAGAACCAGAACACCTTCCTGTTTCAGATCCAGAACCTGTCTGGACCCGATCCGGTCCTCCTACCTGGTCGATGACGCTGATGGCGTCCCGGATGTTGATCTTCTGGTACGCCTCCCAGAGCTCGCTCTTCCTGTACACCGACTTCCTGAGCAGCAGCTTGCTCAGGTAGTTCTTATCGAACTGCTCCCACCTGGAGGGGGAGGGGCAGTGAAGCATGCTGGGAAACCGCTCTGCTGACGGAGGACATGTTGGTAGGACTCACTTGTCTCTCCAGTGGTGATAACCCTGGAGTCCTGCGATGTCCTCCACCGCAGTCAGGATGTGGTCAAAGGCCTGGACACACACACACACACACACACACACGTCACATTGATGATGAGCAGAAGAAGAAGAGTCATCATCATCATCATCACCCGCTCGTGGATCTCCTCGTTGATGGTGGGCTTCCTGTTGGTGGAGCGAGGAACCTTCAGCCACTTCACCAAAGGCTTGATGGTCAGACCCTGGACCAGAACCAGAACAGGAATCAGAACCAGAAGTAGCGGTTGCTCACTCAGGAACCTGCTCAGAACCAGGACCGGTCCGGTTCAAGTCACTCCTACCTGGAACATGACGGTGAAGAAGACAACTACGATCGTCGTAGCAACAAAGTAATCCTTGGCTCTGACTTGCTCTGCGTCCAGCAGCACCACCAGTGCGAACGCCACCGCCCCCCGCAGGCCGCCGTACGACATCACCACCTGGTCGATCTTATCCAGCGGGACGAGCCGGAACCGGTTCAGAACCCAGGTCTGGCCAACCACACCTGAGGCCCAGAGACAGGAGAACCGTCATGTCACAGACGTTGGAAGCAACTGGACCGGACCCAACCGGACCGGACCCTTCAGAGGTTCTGCATGTCATTTCACTTTCAGAAAGGTTCCTTAAAGTCTGGGATGTTTTGATCACCACTGATCTACAATCGGCTCCTTCCAGGAGTTCCTCTCTAAACCAGAGATTCCTTTTCTCCTATTGGTTGGCTGCAGCCTGAGTCTGCTTCTGATTGGCTGATGAGGCCCTAAGCATGACTCCTCTTCCAGAAGCTAGCTGCACCAGAGACAAACACGTAAAACCAACAAGATTCTTTTCTCCAATTATGTCAGAACCAAACCTGACCGCCTGCTGGAGGCCTTTCCATCTGAATCGTATGTTTTGTCTCATTTATCTAGTGACGTCAACATTCATGTTGACAACCTGAAGACCGAGGGGCAAAAAAATCTGTTTAATATATTAGAGAGTTTTGGTTTAGCACAACATGTCAAACAAGCAACACACACCCCTGGACACACACTGGAC
>NW_006800740.1:171188-175697 GCF_000485575.1 Poecilia formosa | reverse complement strand
AGCGGTACGTAGCGACCTTGCCTCCAGGCTCCCGGATGAGCCTGGTGAGCGACCGCACCTCTCCAACACTCCAGAGCTTAGACACACTATAGTCCCCCTTGGACGGCACCTTCCTCTCTGCCAGTCTTGCCTCATTCCACACCACTGTATGGGCGAGCCGCAGGAGCAGCTCTCGCACATGGCAGTAGCACTGACGTACCAAGTAGCAATAATGCTTACCCTGCACAGCAGCACCCTTCACCTGCACGCCACACAGTGGTCAGTAGTCTGAGTCAGTCCAGGACAAAGGGACCCTGACTTCAGTGAGAGCCTCAGCTCGCGCTCTCGAGGACACAGTGCGTCAAATCTCCGGCAGTGTATGCGGCACTCAAATGACGACCTGTCCAGGCTATGACACCCGCACAACTTCGGCTGCCCTAACATTGTGTTGCCGGGCAGCTCAAGCCCTTAGTGCGGCCGCCACTGAGGAAGTCCCATTACCTTCTAGCTCCTCACCCGTTTGGTCGTCTCGCAATTTCCAGCCCGTCAGCGACAAGCTGGTACATAGCGACCTTGCCTCCAGGCTCCCGGGTGAGCCTGGTGAGCGACCGCACCTCTCCAACACTCCAGAGCTTTGCCACACTTCTGTCTCCCTTGGATGGCACCTTCCTCTCTGCCAGTCCTACCTCATTCCACCCCACTGCATGGGCGAGCCGCAGAAACGGCTCTCGCACATGGCAGTAGCACTGACGTACCAAGTAGCAATAATGCTTACCCAGCACAGCAGCACCCTTCACCTGCGCGCCACACAGTGGTCAGTAGTCTGAGTCAGTCCAGGACGGAGGGACCCTGACTTCTGTGAGAGCCTCAGCTCGCGCTCTCGAGGACACAGTGCGTCAAATCTCCAGCAGTGTACGCGGCACTCAAATGACGACCTGTCCAGGCTGTGACAACCGCACGACTTCGGCTGCCCCTGCATTTGAAGAGTGGGCTCCCTTCAACGCATTTCACAGCCAATTCCTGGGTTAGTTTCAAACCCATGCATTTGAAGGATGGGCTCCCTTCAATGCATTTGCCGTCAATTCCTGTAGGATGTTTCAAAAACCCATGCATTTGAAGGGGTGGGCTCCTTTCACTGCATTTAACCGTCAATTCCTGTAAGATGTTCCAAAAAACCCATGCATTTGAAGGGGTGGGCTCCCTCCACTGCATTTTACCGTCAATTCCTGTAGGATGTTCAAGAACCCAAGCATTCGGAGGGTGGGCTCCCTTCAATGCATTTCCCGTCAAGCCAAGGGGCCATTTCAAGCCCATGCATTCAAAGAGTAAGCTCCCTTCAATGCATTTCGTCATCAATTCATGGGTTAGTTTCAAACCCATGCCTTAGAAGGGTGGGCTCCCTTCAATGCAATTTTCCATCAATTCCTGTAGGATGTTCCAAAAACCCATGCATTTGAAGGGCGGCTCCCTTCAATGCATTTCACCGTCACTTCCTGGGTTAGATTCAAACCCATGCATTGGAAGAGAGAGCTCCCTTCGATGCATTTCGCCATCCATTACTGTAGGATGTTTCAACGACTCGTGCATTCAAAGAGTGGGCTCCCTTCGATGCATTGACCGTCAATCCCTGTAGGATGTTTCAAAAACCCAAGCATTTGGATGGTGGGCTCCCTTCAAGGCATTTCACCGTCAGGCCCTGTGGCCATTTCAAGCCCATGTATTCGAAGAGTGAGCTCCCTTCAATGCATTACACCATCAATTCCTGGGTTAGTTTCAAACCCATGCATTTAAAGGGTGGGCTCCCTTCACTGCCCTTTACCGTCAATTCCTGGGGCCGTTTCGAACCCATGCATTCGAAGAGTGGGCCCCCCTCGATGCATTTTACCGTCAATTCCTGGAGGATGTTTCAAGAACTCATGCATTTGAAGGGAGGGGTCCCTTCAATGCGTTACACCATCAATTCCTGTAGGATGTTTCAAAAACCCATGCATTTGAGGGGGGAAGCTCCCTTCAATGCATTTTACCGCCAATTCCTGTAGGATGTTTCTAAACCCATGCATTTGAAGGATGGGATCCCTTCAATGCATTTTACCATCAATTCCTGGAGGATGTTTCAAAAAACCCATGCATTTGAAGGGTGGGCTCCCTTCAATGCATTTACCGTCAATTCCTGTAGGATGTTTCTAAAACCCGTGCATTAGAAGGGGTGGGCTCCCTTCACCGCATTTTACCGTCAATTCCTGTAGGATGTTTCAAAAACCCATGCATTAGAAGGGGTGGGCTCCCTTCACTGCATTTACCGTCAATTCCTGTAGGATGTTTCAAAGACCCATGCACTTGAAGAGTGGGCTCGCTCCGATGCATTACACCATCAATTCCTGGGTTAGTTTCAAACCCATGCATTAGAAGGGTGGGCTCCCTTCAATGCATTTTACCGTCAAATCCTGTAGGATGTTACGAAAACCCATGCATTTGAAGGGTGGGCTCCCTTCGCTGCATTTCACCGTCAATTCCTGGGGCCGTTTCGAACCCATGCATTCGAAAAGCGTGCTCCCTTCGATGCATTTAACCGTCAATTCCTGGGAGATGTTTCAAAAACCCATGCGCTTGAAGGGGTGGGCTCCCTTCACTGCATTTTACCGTCAATTCCTGTAGGATGTTTCAAAGACCCATGCATTAGAAGGGGTGGGCTCCCCTCACTGCATTTTACCGCCAATTCCTATAGGATGTTTCAAAACCCTTGCATTTGAAGGGTGGGCCCCTTCAATGTATTTTACTATCAATTCCTGGAGGGTGATTCAAAAACCCATGCATTTGAAGGATGGGATCCCTTCAGTGCATTTTACCATCAATTCCTGGAGGATGTTTCAAAAAACCCATGCATTTGAGGGGTGGGCTCCCTTCAATGCATTTACCGTCAATTCCTGTAGGATGTTTCAAAGACCCATGCATTAGAAGGGGTGGGCTCATTTCACTGCATTTTACCGTCAATTCCTGTAGGATGTTTCAAAAAAAAAAAACCCATGCATTGGAAGGGGTGGGCTCCCTTCACTGCTTTTAACCGTCAATTCCTGTAGGATGTTTAAAGACCCAAGCACTTGAAGAGTGGGCTCGCTCCGATGCATTACACCATCAATTCCTGGGTTAGTTTCAAACCCATGCATTTGAAGGGTGGGCTCCCTTCAATGCATTTTACCGTCAAATCCTGTAGGATGTTACGAAAACCCATGCATTTGAAGGGTGGGCTCCCTTCACTGCATTTCACCGTCAATTCCTGGGGCCGTTTCGAACCCACGCATTCAAAAAGTGTGCTCCCTTCGATGCATTTTACCGTCAATTCCTGAAGGATGTTTCATAAACCCATGCATTCGAAAGGTGGGCTCCCTTAAATGCACTCAACCTTCAATTCCTGTAGAACGTTTCGTAAACCCGTGCGTTCAAAGAGTGGGCTCCCTTCGATTCATTCTACCGTCAACTCCTGTAGGATGTTTCAAAAGCCCATGCATTCGAAGGGTGGGCTCCCTCCAATGCACTCAACCGTCAATTCCTGGAGGACGTTTCACAAACCCGTGCGTTCGAAGAGTGGGCTCCCTTCGATGCATTCTACCGTCAATTCTGGAGGATGTTTCAAGAACCCATGTGTTTGAGGAGTGGGCTCCCTTCAATGTATTTCACCATCAATTCGTGGGTTAGTCTCAAACCCATGCATTTGAAGGGAGGGCTCCCTTCAATGCATTTTACCATCAATTCTGGAGGCAGTTTCAAACCCATGCACTAGAAGGGTGGGCTCCCTTCAGTGAACTACACCGTCAACTCCTGTAGGATGTCTCAAGGACTCGTGCATTCAAAGAGTGGGCTCTCTTCGATGCATTAACCGTCAATTCCTGTAGGATGTTTCAAGGACTCATGCATTCAAAGAGTAGGCTCTCTTCGATGCATTTTACCGTCTATTCCTGTAGGATGTTTCAAAGACTCGTGCATTCAAAGGGTGGGCTCCCTTCAATGCATTTCACTGTCAAGTCTTAGGAGCCGTTTAAAACCCAAGCATTCGAAGAGTGGGCCCCCTTTGACCCATTTTACCGTCAATTCCTGTAATATGTTTCAAGAACCCATGTGTTGGAGGAGTGGGCTCCCTTCAATGCATTTACCGACAATTTTGGAGGCGGTTCCAAACACACGCACGAGAAGGGTGTGCTCCCTTTGATGCATTTTACCGTCAATTCCTGTAGGATGTCTCAAAAACCCATGCATTCGAAGGGTGGGCACCCTTCAATGCACTCAGCCGTCAATGCCTGGAGGATGTTTCATGAACCCGTCCGTTAAAGAGTGAGCTCCCTACGATGCCTTCTACCGTCAACTCCTGTAGGACGTTTCAAAATCCATGCAGTCAAGAGTGGGCTCCCCTCAATGCACACCGTGCATTGTTCTGAGTGTTATTTCACAGACTGAGGTTATCAACAGCCACAGTAAACATTGTTCAAGGTGGGGAGCAACCAGGAGAGGCTGACCCAGGACTAACAACACTGGCGA
>NW_006800740.1:169066-170304 GCF_000485575.1 Poecilia formosa | reverse complement strand
CCCCTTCGATGAATCTTACCGTCAATTCCTGTAGGATGTTTCAAGAACCCATGTGTTTGAGTATTGGGCTCCCTTCAATGCATTTCGCCATCAATCCCAGGGTTAGTTTCAAGCCCATGCATTCGAAGAGTGGGCCCCCTTCGATGCATTTTACCGTCAATTCCTGTAGGATGTTTCAAGAACCCATGTGTTTGAGTATTGGGCTCCCTTCGATGCATTCTACCGTCAATTCCTGGAGGATGTTTCAAGAACCCATGTGTTTGAGGAGTGGGCTCCCTTCAATGCCTTTCACCATCAATTCCTGGGTTAGTCTCAAACCCATTCATTCGAAGGGTGGGCTCCCTTCAATGCACTCAACCGTCAATTCCTGGAGGATGTTTCATAAACCCGTGCGTTCGAAGAGTGGGCTCCCTTCGATGCATTCTACCGTCAACTCCTGTAGGATGTTTCAAAAACCCATGCATTCGAAGGGTGGGCTCCCTTCAATGCATTTTCCCATCAATTCCTGGGTTAGTCTCAGACCCATGCACTAGAAGGGTGGGCTCCCTTCAGTGCACTACACCGTCAACTCCTGTAGGATGTCTCAAAGACTCATGCATTCAAAGAGTAGGCCCTCTTCGATGCATTTTACCGTCAGTTCCTGTAGGATGTTTCAAAGACTCGTGCATTTGAAGAGTGGGCTCCCTTCAATGCATTTCACCGTCAAGTCTTAGGGGTCGTTTCGAACCCATGCATTCGAAGAGTGGGCTCCCTTCGATGCATTTTACCGTCAATTCCTGGAGGATGTTTCAAGAACCCATGTGTTTAAGGAGTGGGCTCCCTTCAGTGCATTTCACCATCAATTCCTGGGTTAGTTTAAAACTCATGCATTTGAAGGGGGGGCTCCCTTCGATGCATTTTACCGTCAGTTCCTGGAAGATATTTCAGGAACCCATGCATTTGAAAGGTGGGCTCCCTTCAATGCATTTCACCGTCAGTTCCTGCAGGGTGTTACAAAAATCCATGAGTCGAAGAGTGGGCTCACTTCAATGCACTCACCGTGCATTGTTCTGAGTGTTCATTTCACAGACTGAGGTTATCAACAGCCACAGTAAACATTGTTCAAGGTGGGGAGCAACCAGGAGAGGCTGACCCAGGACTAACGGCACTGGCGAACCAGCAGGCAGGAGGAAACATGTGCGGTCGCTTGAATTTGACTGTCATAACCTGTGTATTAAGCATGTTCACAAAGGAAGGAT
>NW_006800740.1:165321-169056 GCF_000485575.1 Poecilia formosa | reverse complement strand
TGTCTAAGTGCAGGGTTTGGTTACATAACGATCAGCCTTGGCTGGAAATCGTCTTCTACATCTGGTAGGTACTAGAGAATAGGTCTAACGTGTCCCATTAGTGGACTATGATGAGTCCTACCGTGTTCTTGTTACTCATTTGCAGGGTGGGGTCTCAGGATCCAAGGTGAGCATAGAACAGGGCAGAGATACCAGGGGTGGCAGACCCAGGACTGACAGCGCTGGCAAACCAGCAGGTAAGAGGGGACACACACAATTGCTTGAGCTTCGCTGTCATGACCTGTCAGCTTAGTGGGTTACAAAGGGAGAAAAAGTACAGCGGGGCCCTTGGGCAGAGAGGTAATACAGATTATGGGTAGTATGGCAGCGACGGACACACATTGCTTCCGAGCAAACGGCACAGGTCATTCAGAGGAGCACTGACTTGGTTGGGGCTTTAATCCTCCCAATGAGGAATTCTTTGTTATTACGGATTTCAAATTGAACTTATTACCTCTGAGTCGTCTTCACAGTGGTTTAGGTATCATTTGGAAAATGGGTCAAGACACGTTAAGTTTGACTCGTTGGGGTTTGGTTTAGGGCTAGATTTGATTCATTAGGATCAGTTTGGAGCCAGATTTAGATCTTTAGGATTGATTTAGAGCCAGAACTAGTTCATAAGGATTGATTGGTAGCCAGATTTACTAGTTAGGATTGGTTTAAGAGCCCGATTTGCGAGGTTAGATTAGTTGGAGAGGGTTTAGAGCCAGTTTGGCTTTTGACGTTGCTGTCCAGTTTTAAATTATTGGTCTGTTACGATGATAGGCAGGTCTGTGAGACGACACAAGTCACAATACTGACTCAAGTTTATGGCATTAGTAGGATCTAGAACAATCCCCTTTAGCATATTGAGTTTTATTTTAAATTTCGTGTGGGGTTGCTAGGTACAGGCTTCGAGAGTGGGATTAGGTTACCTTACGATCAGCCTGGGCTGGAATTTGCGTTTGATTTCTTATTTCTGCTTTAACTTGGGCTTACTACATTCATTACCTCAGAGTCGTCTACATAGTGGATTGAGTACCTTGTGGTTAGTGAGTCCGTGACACAGTGAGTTTGATTCGTTAGGAATTGTTTTGGAGCCGGACTTGACTCCTCAGGATCCGATTTATAGCCTTATTAGACTTCTTAGGATTAGACTTAGGGTCAGATTAGACCCATTAGGTACGGTTTAGAGCCAGATTGACTCGTTAGTGTTGGTTTGGGGCCGGAATTAATACGTTGGGGTTTAATTTAGAGTCAAAATTGACACACGAGGACTCGGTATAGAGCTAGACTTGACTAGGCTGGATTCGATGTAAAGTCAGATTTGATTAATTAGGATTTGATTTAGAGCCAGGTTTGATTCGTAAGGATCTTAAGAGCCAGCTTGGCTTATGTTGTTTCTGCCAGTTTGATTAATGTTCTATTGTGATAGCAGACAGGTCTGTGGGGTGACCTAAGTCACAATAGTACTGGAGACAGCAGGGGCTATGTCTTATAACATATTCGTATATTATTCTAATTTGTTCGAAGGAGCTAAGTGCCGGTGTCTAAGTGCAGGGTTTGGTTACATAATGATCAGCCTTGGCTGGAATATTGTCTAATACATCTGATAGGAACTAGAGAATAATTCTAATGTGTCCTATAAGTGGCCTTTGATGAGTCCTACCATGTTCTGATTGCTCATTTACAGGGTGAGGTTTCAGGAACCGGAGTAAGCATAGATCAGGGCAGAGAGACCGGGGGTGGCCTACCCGGGACTGATAGCGCTGGCAAACCATCAGGTAAGAGGAGACGCACACAATTACTTGAGCTTCACTGTCATGACCTGTCAGCTTAGTATGTTTCAAAGGGAGAAAAAGGTACAACGGGGCCCTTGGGCAGAGAGGTAATACAGATTATGGGTTGTATAGCAGCGACAGATACACATTGCTTCAAGCAAACGGCACAAGTCATTTTGAGGAGCACGGACTTGGCTGGGGCCTTAATCCTTCCAATGAGGAGTTCATTAATCATTACTGATTCTAAAATGAACTTATTGCATCGGAATCGTCTTCACAGTGGTTCAAGTGTCATGTGGTAAATGAGCCATGACACGTTGAGTTTGATTCATTGGGGTTTGATTAAGGACTAGATTTAATACATTAGGATCAGTATGGGGCCAGATTTAATCAGTGGGATTGATTTAGACCCAGTTCTAATTCTGAATTGAGCTTTTAAATTATTACCTCAGAGTCGTCTACCTAGTGGTTTGAGTACCTTGTTGTGGGTGAATCCATGGCACAGTAAGCTTGACTCATTAGGATTTGATTTATAGCCAGATTTGATTACTTAGGATTGATTTAGGGCCAGATATGACTCATTCGGATTTGATTAGGAACAAGATTGGACTCATTAGGATTTGATTAGGAACCAGATTTGACTCATTAGGATTTGATTCGGAGCCAGATTTGATTCATTAGGATTTGATTAGGGACCAGATTTGACTCATTGGGATTTTGTTTAGAGCCAGATTTAATTCATTAGGATTGATTAGTAGCCAGATTTGACTTGTTAGGATTGGTTACAGAGTCAGATTTGCGAGATTTGATTCGTTAGAAAGGGTTTGGAGCCAGTTTGGCTTTTGACGTTGCTGTCCAGTTTTAAATTATTGGTCTGTTACGATGATAAACAGGTCTGTGGGGCGACACAAGTCACAATACTGACTCAAGTTCATGGCATTAGCAGGATCTAGAGCGATCCTCTTTTGCATATTGAGTTTGTTTTAAATTTTGTGTGGGGGTGCTGGGTTCAGGCTTCGAGTTTGGGATTAGGTTATCTTACTATCAGCCTGGGCTGGAATATGCTTCTAATTTCTTATTTCTGCTCTAAATTGGGCTTATTACATTCATTACCTCATAGTCGTCTACATAGTGGTTTGAGTACCTTGTGGTGAGTGAATCCGCGACACAGTAGGTTTGACTCGTTAAGAATGGTTTTGGAGCCGGATTGACTCCTCAGGATCTGATTTATAGCCAGATTAGACTTCCTGGGACAGGATTTAGAGCCAGATTTGACTCATTGGGATTGATTTAGGGCCAGATTTGATTCATTAGTGTTTGGTTTAGGGCCGGAATTGATTCGTTGGGATGTAATTTATAGCCAAAATCAATACACGAGGACTCGGTATAGAGCCAGGCTTGACTAGGTTGGATTCGATATAGAGCCAGATTTGATTAATTGGGATTTGATTTAGAGCCAGGTTGAGCTCACTAAGATTGATTTAGAGCCCGGTTAGATTCATTGGGATTTTAAGAGCCAGCTTGGCTTATATTGTTTCTGCCAGTTTAATTAATGGTCTATTGTGATGGCAGACAGGTTTGTGGGGTGACATAAGTCATAGTCCTGTCCCAAGTTTCATGGCATTAGGAGGCTCTGGAACAATCCCTTATACATATTGAGTTTTATTTTAAATATGCGTGGGGGTGCTGGGTGCAGGTTTCAAGTGTGGGATTGGGTTACCTTGTGATCAGTCTGGGCCGGAATTTGTTTTAATTTCTTACTTCTCTTCTGGGTTGAGCTTATTACATTATTACCTCAGACTCGTCTACATAGTTGTTCGAGTACCTTGTGGTGAGTGAATCCGCGACACAGTAAGCATACTCATTAGGAATTGTTTGGAGCCAGATTTGACTCCTTAGGGTTTGATTTAGAGCCAGATTTAACTTGTTATGAATT
>NW_006800740.1:162852-164752 GCF_000485575.1 Poecilia formosa | reverse complement strand
TTCTGGGTTGAGCTTATTACATTATTACCTCAGACTCGTCTACATAGTTGTTCGAGTACCTTGTGGTGAGTGAATCCGCGACACAGTAAGCATACTCATTAGGAATTGTTTGGAGCCAGATTTGACTTCTTAGGATTTGATTAGAGCTAGACTTAACTTGTTAGGGTTTGATTGGATCGACTCGGAATTTTAGGGTTTGATTTGGAGACGGGATTAATTTGCTATAGTTGATTTAGGGCCAGGTTTGGCTTCTTACGGTTAGCTTAAGAGCCAGATAAGACCCGTTGGTGTCTGGGTCGGAGCCGGATTTGACCTGCTAGGATTTGATTTAGAGCCGGGTTTGACTTGTTACGATTTGATTTAGTAGCCATACTTGACTACCTGGGATTTGATAAAGGGTCAGATAAGACGGGATTGGATTCGATTTGGACCCGTATTTGAGTGATTGGCATTGGATTTAGTGCTAGTTATGAATTGAGATTGGATTTGGAGCCAGGTTAGATACGCTGGGCTTTAATTTAGAACCAGATTGATTAATTATGATTGATTAGGCGTCAGACTTGACTCTAAGGGATTGGTTAGACCTGAAAACAGCTCACGAGAACTCGACAATAGCCAGACTCGACTAGGTTGGATTCGATAAAGTGCCAGATTTGATTAGTTGGGATTAGATTTGGAGCCAGATTTAATTGGATAGGATTTGGTTGTGGCATTTTGGACTCTTTAGAGTGAGATGTAGAGCCGGGACAGATTAGCTCCAATTAATTTAGGGCCAGATTTGATTTCTTAGGATTTGATTAGAGCTGGATTTAACTTGTTAGGGTTTGATCAGATCGACCCAGGTATTTAGGGTTTGAGTCAGAGACAGGATTAATTTGTTGCAATTTGATTTTGGGCCAGGTTTGGCTTCTTACGGTTAGATTAAGAGCCAGATAGGACCCGTTGGTGTCTGGGTCGGATCCGGATTTGACCTGCTAGGATTTGATTTAGAGCCAGATTTGACTACCTGGGATTTGATAAAGGGCCAGATAAGACGGGATAGGATTCGATTTGGACCCATATTTGAGTGATTGGCCTTAGATTTAGTGCTAGTTATGAATTGAGATTAGATTTGGCGCCAGGTTAGACACGCTGGGCTTTAATTTAGAACCAGACTGAATTAGTTATGATTGATAGGGCGTCAGACTTGACTCTTAGGGATTGGTTAGACCTGATAACAGCTCACGAGAACTCGACAATAGCCAGACTCGACTAGATTGGATTCGATAAAGTGCCGGATTTGATTAGTTGGGATTGGATTCGGAGCCAGATTTAATTTGATGAGATTAGATTATGTCAGATTGGACTCTTTAGAGTGGGATGTAGAGCCGGGACAGATTCGCTCCAATTGATTTAGGGCCAGATTTGATTTCTTAGGATTTGACTAGAGCTAGATTTAACTTGTTAGGGTTTGATTAGATCGACTCAGGTATTTTAGGGTTGAGTCAGAGGTGGGATTAGTTTGTTGCAATTTGGTTTTGGGACAGGTTTGACTTCTTACGATTAGATTGAGAGCCGGATAAGACCCGTTGGCATCTGGGTCGGAGCCGGATTTGACCTGCTAGGGTTTGATTTAGGCCAGATTTAACTTATTTAGATTTGATTTAGTCAGGTTTTACAAGCTAGGATTTGATTTGGAGCCAGATTTGACTTGTCGGGATTGATTTGGGGCCAGATTTAATTCATTAGGGTTTGATTTAGGCCAGATTTAACTTATTTAGATTTGATTTAGTCAGGTTTTACAAGCTAGGATTTGATTTGGAGCCAGATTTGACTTGTCGGGATTGATTTGGGGCCAGATTTAATTCATTAGGGTTTGATTTAGGGCCGGATTTGACTCGTTTGGTTTTGATTTAGGGCC
>NW_006800740.1:143920-162764 GCF_000485575.1 Poecilia formosa | reverse complement strand
TTGGGATTGGATTTGGAACCAGCTTTGATCCGCCGGGGTGCGCTTAGCGCCAGATTTGATTTATTAGGGTTCGATTAGGCGCCGGACTTGACTAGTTAGGGTAGATTGGAACCAGAACTCGATGTAGATCCAGGCTAGACTGGGTTGGATTCAGTATAGTGCCAGATTTGATTGGTTGGGATTGGATTTGGAGCCGGATTTAACTTGATAGGATTTTATTAGGTCAGATTAGACACTTTAGGGTGGGATGTAGAGCCGGAAAAGACTCGCTCCGATAGATTTAGGGCCAGATTTGGTTTCTTAGGATTTGATTAGAGCCAGATTTAACTTGTTAGGGTTTGATTAGATCGACTCGGCATTTTAGGGTTTGATTTGGAGACGGGATTAATTGCTATAATTAGATTTAGGGCCCGGTTTGGCTTCTTACGGTTAGATTAAGAGCCAGATAAGACCCGTTGGTGTCTGGGTCGGAGCCGGATTTGACCTGCTCGGAATTGATTTAGAGCCGGGTATGACTTGTCACGATTTGATTTAGTAGCCATACTTGACTACCTGGGATTTGATAAAGGGCCAGATAAGACGGGATAGGATTCGATTTGGACCCATATTTGAGTGATTGGCATTGGATTTAGTGCTAGTTATGAATTGAGATTGGATTTAGAGCCAGGTTAGATACACTGGGCTTTAATTTAGAACCGGATTGATTAATTATGATTGGTTAGGCGTCAGACTTGACTCTAAGGGATTGGTTAGACCTGAAAACAGCTTACGAGAACTCGACAATAGCCAGACTCGACTAGGTTGGATTCGATAAAGTGCCAGATTTGATTAGTTGGGATTGGATTTGGAGCCAGATTTAACTTGTTGGGATTTGATTAGGTCTGATTGGACCCTTAGGGTGGGGTGTAGAGCCGGAAAAGATTCACTCCTATTAATTTAGGGCCAGATCTGGTTTCTTAGGGTTTGATTAGAGCCAGATTTAACTTGTTAGGGTTTGATTAGATCGATTCGGCATTTTAGGGTGTGATTCGGAGACGGGATTAATTTGTTGTAATTTGATTTTGGGCCAGGTTTGACTTCTATGATTAGATTAAGAGCCAGCTGAGACCCGTTGGTGTCTGGGTCGGAGCCTGACTTGACCTGCTAGGATTAGATTTAGAGCCAGATTCGACTTGTTACGATTTGAATTTGTAGCCAGCCTTGACTACCTAGGATTGATTAAGGGCCAAATAAGACGAGCTAGGATTAGATTTGGACCCATATTTGAGTGATTGGCATTAGAATTAGTGCTAGTTATGGTTAATTGAGATCAGATTTAGAGCCAGGTTTGATTTTTTTTTTTTTTTTTTTTTTTTTTTTTTTTTTTTCAGGTGGACGCGCCCAGGTGTGATAGGGTTGCCGGACCGGAGTTGAGGTCCCACTCGCCCTGCCCAGCTGGTGGGCCCAGGGTGGGACAAGTGGTCACGTCCTGGCGACAGCCTGAAGTTAACGGGGGGAACAACGGAGAACAGTGAATATCATAGAGCGCGATTGATTAACACCCTACCCTACACTACAGTAAGATGTCTAACATTGACCTGAGCAGACCATAACTCGAGCCTTTCTATTTTGATCTACGTTAAACGGGAGGAGGACGGCTTTGTGCTGAGCGGGAGAGCTTCTTAAAAACTTTAAGGATGCCGGTGGTGCCCCTTATGGCTCTCACAGTAAATAGTTTGGCCAAGGCTTTCTTGCGGGACCTGGGAAGTCCCATCTCATTCAGAACCTCCGCGTTCCCTGCATGCCACTTCCCACGCGCCCCCATCACGAAGCCGAAGGTCTTCACACCAGACAAGCCCAGGGTGTTACAAATTGGCCGGGAGAATTTGTCGTACTTGTTAACCTTGAACTCAGCTCTGCGCCTAAGAGTCCCTGGTTTGACTTCGTAGCAGATCGCCACATCCACCACAAGACCTCTGCCATTCTTGGTCAGGATAAGGTCAGGCACTGCCGTCCCCCAAAGAGGACAGGTAATCCTTTTTTCCCTCGTGACCTCCCATCCAAGTGCGCGGCCAATGATGGACAGCAACCTACAGATGTTGTTGTGGTTGGCCATTCGGTTCTTCTTAAATGCTCTACACTGNAATCCTTTTTTCCCTCGTGACCTCCCATCCAAGTGCGCGACCAATGATGGACAGCAACCTACAGATGTTGTTGTGGTTGGCCATTCGGTTCTTCTTAAATGCTCTACACTGACTGACAACGTGGATGATGCCTTCCCACCCCCTGCCACAAGCCCTGCAGGTCGTGTTCATCCTCCTCCCTCTGCTGAGTGTGGTAAGGGTCCTGACTGTGCTCGATCGAAGCTGGAGAGCCAGAATGTAGTCGGACTCGTGGAGTCCCCAGGGAACACCCAGCCAGTGGTTACTAATTGGGTCCCTGGCGAACGTGGCGAGACCCCGACCCTGACAACGGAGTCCACACCAACGTTCGAATTCGGAGACTCTCCATCTTTTTCCGATCACGGCCGGGTCGGTGGTGGCAAGACTTGCCTGAAGGTTTCCTTCCGCTTCAACCCCGGTAGCTACCTTCCACCTTTTGGCGATTTCCACCTTGGGAAGCAGTGCAGGGGCCAGAACTTTGCATTTGGCATCATTGGCCTGCATCGTCCTGCACCATCTTTTGACCTGGCTGATGGCGATTTGCTTTTCAAGCCTAGGCAGCCCCAGCCCTCCATCTACCCTGGAGCTATAGAAGAGGCCGTCAGCAGTGGATGGACTCAGGTGAAGCCAGGCTTTGACCGCGTTCCTGATTTCACGGTCGACTTTCCTCAGGACCGCCGTACCGACCAGGCTCATGTCGGCCCCATACACCACCCTAGGGATGCCATAGGTTATCAGCATTTTGACTTTCTGGGTGGGCTTGAGGGGGGCCTTGCTGATCTTCCTGAGCAAGGGCAAGATCTCCTTCAGGGGGTCGGAGGGCAGGATTCCCCTCTTCGGACTCACCTCCACCCCCAAGTACCGGTAAGACTGGGTCTCACCGATCCAGGGGATGGGAGATGAGTGGATCATCCAGTCTGCACAGTGGTTGACTGTCGTGTTCCGGTTGGAGGTCCTAAGGAGAAAACCACCACACTTTTTGATTTTAACGTCCAGGCCTGTTAGCTCCAGGAACCTCTCGAGAATCTTGAGATTGACGGCCATACCAGCCCAGGACCCGCTGAGGAGGACCAGGTCGTCAGCGTATGCGAGAGCTGTGATCTTCTGGCCAGATAGGGTGTACCCCGAACCCCTCAAGTCCAGGAACGTGAGAAGGGGGTCCAAGCAGAGGTTGAATAGCAGGGGGGACATTGGGTCACCCTGCTTGACTCCCACCTTCAGCTGGATTGCCCGTGTTCTACCCCTCTTGGTGACCACCCTGGAGCTGGTTTGACTGTATGCATCGCTGATGAGGTCGCAGATGCCCGAGTCAACCTTTCTCCTCACCAACACCTCCCTGATGAGTTTGTGTGAAACCGAGTCGAAAGCGCGCGCCAGATCGATGAAAACCACGGCCAGGGTCTCCTTCTGGCGCACTGCTCTCCTTATCACACCGTCCAACAACATCAGGTTGGTGCTGCAACCGACACCCCTGGTGAAGCCCTTTTGCGAGGGGTGGGTGGGGCAAGCCTCACTCAGCCTGGCGCACAGGATCTTGGAAAAGAGCCTCAGGATGGAAGAGCTCAGAGTGATGGGTCTCCAGTTGTCGACTACCTTCAGCTCCGCCTGGTTTGGGCTCTTTGGGACAAGCGTTGTGCGGCTATTCTTAAGGAGCTTGGGGAGCTTACTGTTGTACAGGATGGTGTTGTACAGGCTAGCCAGCAGTTTTCCGTCCTTGTCCCATCTTAACAGGTGGGGCTTCCTGATGCCATCCGGACCAGGCGCGCTCTTACCTTTGGATCCTCTGAGGGCTGACATGACCTCATTGGGGGTGACTGCCATCAGCAAGGGTTCATTGTCTGCCTCAGGTAAGGCACCGAACACACCCAGCTCCATATACCTGTCATCCTTCTCCCAAATCTCACTATACGCTGTCTCTATTGCTCTCAAGGGGATATTACACGAAGTGGCTTCTTTGCCATCCAGAATTAGGGAGGCTGCAGCTGCCATGTTGCTAGTGTACAGGTTCTGGATGGTCCTGAAGCTACACCTCGTTTTCACCCTAGCCACACCGAATCCACGAGGTTTCCATGGCTTCCTTCCGTATATTTTATTGGAGCGCCTCATCTGTTTTATGTAGCCTGAAAGGGTCCTATTGACCAGGGCTGGGGAAGACCTGAGGGGGTGTAGACCCCCAGGGGGGATTTCTCCATCTCTAATTGTCCTCTCCAAACAGCTCTTTAAGGATCCCACTGGCCGCGGGCCCACCTTGTCCTTGGGTGGAGGGAGGGGGGAGAAAAGGCCCTCGAAGCCACTATTAGGGTTCTCGTCTGGTTCTACTAGCCGTGGTACACAGCCGGCGCTCCCGTGTTTTTTAGCATGCATGGAGAGGCCTCTTTTAGTCGAGAAGCTAGAGGAACAGGTACCACACACGTAGGAGTGAATGGCTGTAGGGCGGACCCTAGTGCCGGTGCCGCATTTGGCCGCGTGACAGGCAGCACTCAGCAGGCCTGGCTTCGAGCTGTTACATTTTAGGCAAAACCAGTTAACCTTCCTCGCCTGGTGTTTCTTGATGAAGTGGGCGAAGCCAACTTTAGCCGTCTTGAGGGGAGCGCGGCAGAGAGGACAGGGCATTTCTCTCCAGGGAGCTCCCAACCCTACTGTTACCGTTACGGGGAGTTTGGAGCCAGAGCCGAGAGTACTCATCCAATCCTTGTCAGGGCATAGAAACGTAACGTTGCCCGCTGACCGGGGGGCCAAGGAGGGAGCAGGCCCTGTTGATGGGTTGCTGGCTGGATTCGCCATCAGGAGAGGGGCGCAGACAGGAATACTCACTCTCAGAACTACAGGGCGAATGAGGGGACGTTAACCCCTCGTACAGCCGGGCGGGACGTGGATTTCCTCTTCCACGAGCCCTGGAGAGCTGGGAGGGCGCTCAGGTTAGCCGAGCTGTGGGAAGCAGAGAGGCCTACCCAATCAGTCGACGTAGTGATAGTGGTGGAGTGAGGGTGAACCAGCAAAATCGTGTGGAGGGACCACCAGGATGGTGGCCCGTGTGAAATGACGCACGAAGCTGTCGAACAAAGCAAGAGAGAAAGGTCTCAGTGTTTCCACAGGACTTCTATCTACAGCTGCTCAGTGCTCGACTGGTAAGAACCAGTTGCTCAGCCTCAATAAGTGTTCCGTTGCCGTGGTAACTGGGTGTTGCCGGGCAGAGTGAGTTAGGGCAGATTAGTCCACCTCGTGTGACACCCCATACGTTCTGAAGGGAGAAGAGACCACAGTATCATTATTTCCCAACGGGGTTGTTAAAGAGAGATAAATAAATAAATAGAAAATAAATAAACTGTTTGAGGCGCGCTGGGGGTAGGTTGCCATACCGGGTAATCGTTTAATACGTGTCTACAAATCGATCACAGGGACTATGGCGCAGAGGGAAAAGCGACGTGAGCTGAGCTCAGAGACACCCATGGCTTGAGGGAGACACTGTAACAGGACCTTGGTAGGTTCGGCCCCATCACCATGTTCAAAGTATTTAGTAGGAAGACACTGGCCTTCGATAAATATGAGAGGACATGTTAACCGGACAGGTATGAGGAGCGGGTTTGCGATAGTTATACCAACCTATTGCTCAAATTTAAGTGCAGGTTGGATTAGAGCGGATATCTGTTCGTTACAACCTGACAGGTCATAACAAGCGTGACTGGTTACATAACTACTGAGTCTTAGAAAAAATGAGGTTATGGGGGTAACCTAGTACGCCTCTAACTAGATTGATTGTCAGTAGAGGAAAAATTGTCAGTGGTGGGTTTGTTTCCATGGCTCTATGTTGGTGAAGTGTTTAACTTGCGGATGTGTGTCTTGTCATGCCCTTAAATTGTTTAGGTGTGGTTAAATATTGTTGTGGTTGTAAAGTGTTCATAACAGAGACTATCTATTCCCGTCACATGTTATTCATAACCACTGTGCTCGTTTTATGATAGTTATTAGATTAGATAAAGACTTACATGACCTTTAATTTTCGCTGAGATGGTCGGACTCTTTTATGTAATGGTTGTGTTATTTTTGATTCAGTGATTTGACCCAAGATTAGAACAGAAATGGATTTATTAAATCGTGTTAGTGTTACGGTAATGAAACAATTCTACAATAAATAATTAAATTATTATTGATGACTACTCATTGTCTCGTATTCCTTAATCAGATGATGTTACAGTAATGAATTTATTAGTATCTTTAAATTGGGTTAATGTTCCTAGGAGCGCCCCTTTCAGGAGCTAAGACTTAAATTTCCATACGTTGGAAGGATAGACCTGAATCCTGGCTAACTTATGGTGAAGGTCATGTGGCAGAAACATTGCGAACCGTCAGTCAATTTCCTGTCTTGAGATTTTAAATTTCCTTTCAATGTAGTGGGTTATGAGTGGGAATCTGAGTTGTTGTCTCTACTTTTGAGCATATAGGGTTCCTATATTTTATGGGAGTAAGAACAGGGTTAGGGAGGACACACTTAACGGGTCGTTCCATTGTATTCCTGGATGGTTCGACCCTAACCATCGCGGGTTCAACCAGAGGAAGTATGAGGCTTTAATTTCTGTGTTTAATAAGTGTATTTGAGTACAGGTAATAAGTCCTGCAGGGTAATGTGTTTTGGGATACCCAGACTACTAAACCGCCCAGATTTGTATTAGCAGATGTTTGGCTGTTTAGTGCTACCTGCCGCATTACTAGTGGGAATGCCACCCCCAGGTGTTAAATAACGCTGTCTGATGTTGGACTGGTTGAAGCACGGTGATTGGGGAGAGCACCACCTGTCCGCCATGCTCTGTTGTGGGAAGTTAAGTGGTGTTATGTAACTTCTAGTGAGAATATTAATCTAATTTAACAGTTTTCACTCGTGGGTGGCACCGCTAGACAGTGAAAATCACCATGTTGTGCATAGGAGGCGTAGCAGGTAACGAGATGGTCAATAGATGGCCTAGCCAGTCCACCAAAGGAGACGAAATCAGGGCAGGAGCGGCAGTGAACTGAGAGAGGGTAGTACTAATCAAAGGAAATTGAGTGGAGATAATGGGGAATAAATTAGGGAGTATGCCAGGACTGACACAAATTTAGAGGACCGGACCGGCGTGGTATAACCTTGTGAGGCGATAGTGAAGCCGACCCCTACTATTGCCTCTTCACATTGGAAGAGCGACTTCATTTCAAGCGGACGCCTCCTCGCCCGTTTAATACTGCGCTGAATTGTTGTGCAGATATTGGCTGCTCTTGTGCTACATGAAGTAGGATTAGCAAAACATGCTACATCCGCTACTGAAAATGACACCGTTTGTTGTTAAACAGGCACTGTGGAGCCCGGCAATCGGAGAGACCCCATTTGGATCGCCATGCTCTGTCATTGGATGCAGGTGAGTGGTGTTTTGTTTCCTTTGGTGGGAGTGTTGTCTGAATCGACCGTATCGCCCGTGGCTGACATCACTAAACGGAGGAAATTGACACATGACTGTGGGGAGGAGCAGCAAGTAGTAAGACAGTCAATAAATGGCAAAGTGGGTCTAGCAAGGTGGAAGAGGGATTGAGGTAAGCGTGGCAGTGAATAAGGAGAGAGTAATAATGATCAAAGAAGACGAGTAGGGATAATGAAAGACAAAATCTGGGAATATACTATGCGACTAACTTAGATACGGAGTAGCAGGCTGGTGTGGTCAGCCCTTGTGGAGCAACAGTCCATACCAAGGAGTGTATCCCAAGAATAAAGGCACTGTTCCAAATGGGAGACAAAGCAGGGCTGCTGGAGTGCTACGTCTATGTTAATACCACGTCAGGTGCTAGGGGTAAAGGGATCTTGCAGATCTCGGCAGGATAGAACTGATCTTCGTTTATGTTTCAGGTTAAATTAGATATATTTATTTCTTCAACATTATTTTCTTGCCAGTGTTGGTGCTATAAGTCCATGATGCTTTGACTTGGCTCGTTAGGATCTTGTACCCTACTCTAGCAGTGTTGGGATAGTGTTTGCAGGTATTTAGCAGCTACAGTTTGTGGTCTAGACTGTGGAATTGTTTGTGTTACAATGTGACAATGCGACCTCTAGGTAACATGATACACTCGGGGCCAATGATGGAATTCACCTGGTGCGGTGAAACAGGCTTCTATAAGTTGTAGCATGGTGGGCCCGTTCAGTAGTGAGATTGCAAGGAGATAATAGTAGTGGCATATAGTAACATGTTTAGCCAAAACCGAGAGTGGGAAGGAGGAACGAGTGGCGAGCAGTGGGCTTGGTTATGTGTGATTTAATTGGGTAAATATAGAACGTTAACCAAATAAACAATAGCTTGTACATTTATAATTGAACTCTGTTAAAATGTGCAGTGGGAAGCTTTATGCAGTGCGGGAGCGATTCTTGAAGAGTTTAGGGATGCTGATGGTACCCCTAATAGTTATAACGCAGAACAGCTTAGCCATAACCTTCTTTCTGGACCTAAGGAATCCCGTCTCCCTCAGCACCTCTGGATTCCTTCATATCACCTCCCTCATGCCCCCAGCAGCGGGAAACCGTAAGTCTTTATGCCGATTAAGCCGAGGTGCTGCAAATCAGCGGTGCAAACTTGTCATATTAGTTCACCTTTAACTGTGTTCTGCGCCTCAGTGTCACTGGCTTCAACCCAAAGCAGAAGGCTACGTCATCCCTGGACCTCTGCCGTGATTGGTCGAGATGAGATCAGGCACTGCCTTCCCCAAAATTGCACAGGTGATCCTCTTCACCCTCATGACCATTGCTTTGACTCATACTTCTGTTCTAAAATAAACTTCCCACATTTATTACCGCCGGGTCATCTTCATGGTGGTATAAGTCCCATGTGGTAACTGACTCCATGACACAGTAAGTTTGATACATTAGGAATTGTTAGGAACCAGATTCGACTCATTAGAGTTTGATTCAGAGCCAGATCTGACTCATAAGGATTAATTTGGGTCCAGATTTAACTAAGTAGGAATGGTGTAGAGCCAGGTTTGATTAATTACGGTTTGATTGGAGTCGGGTTTGACTTATTATGATTTGATTTAGATCCAGAATTCAACTTAATAGGAATTGATTTGGTCAGATTAGGCATCATAGGATTGATTTAGAACCAGATTTGACTTATTACAATTTGATTTATTGCCAGGTTTGACCATGTAGGATTAGATTTAGGGCCATATTTGATTGACTAAAATTAGATTAGGGCCTAGATTAGACTAATTAGGATTAGATTTAGAGCCAGCTTGACTAATTAGGATTGGATTTGGAGCCAGATTTGATCCGCTGGGGTGTGATTTATAGCCAGATTTGACTTGTTAGGATTTGATATGGGGTCGGATTGTTTTGTTACTTCTGTTCAAATGGAATGTTGGTCTGTAGGGTTATGAGGTCTGTGTGGTAACCGAAATCACGTTCCTAACTCAAATTAAACGGCGTTTGAGGGTACTGAATTATCCCTGATTTATTATCATAATTATTATTATTATTATATACGTTTTATTGTTTGTTTATTAATTTGATAACTCATTTTTGTCCACTTGCTTATCTGGTAACTTATTGGTATGTAATAATGCTGTACGAGACGACTGCGTACCACAGAAGTTGTGCTTCGTCACCAGAACTAGAGCCTTGCTAACTAGGCGGGCCTAACGAACAAGACAAGCGGTCCTGTCACGAGATCAACATGGGGTCAACAGGAGGGATAAGCAGAACAGTGGCACAGTGAAACAGGCTTCCATAAGTAACAGCATAGTGAGCCCGTTTAGTAGGAAAATTGCAATAACAGTGGCATGTTGTAAAGTGTAGAGCCAAAACAAGCTGTTGAATGCAAATAGGAACAGTTAAATGATTGGTGACAAGTATTACAATGATGCATAACCGTTTCCTGAGGCTTTTAAAATAATCAAGACAGTAGTTCGGTAGACTGGCATATTTCTTAAACCTGCACAGTAATAACCTTGCAAGTAATTGCAGTCTGTCACATAGGATTTTGGAGAATAGCCTGGGGATGGCGGAGCGCAGAGTGATAGGCCTCCAGCTGACAATACACTTCAGCACCCCCTGATCAAAGCTCTAGGAGCCAGTGTTATGCAGCTACTCCTCGGGAGCTTCAGGGGTTGGCCATTACATGGGAGGTAAGGCGAACACCCGCGCCAGGTCAGCGAAGACAATGGCGGGAGACTCTCTGGGCGTAGTGCCGCACCACCCCATCAACACCACCAGGCCAGCACTGCCGCCCGTGGCCCCCGAGCAACCCCACAACGACGGGTGGACGGGGCAAGCCACGCCCCGTCCCCCACACAGGACCTTGGAAGAGGGCCTAAGGGTGGCGGAGCTCAGAGTAATGGGCCTTCATTTGTCAATATCCTTCAGCTCCCCTGGTCCGAGTTTTGGACCAGTGCGGCGCAGCTCCTCATCAGGAACCTGGGGAGGCTGCCACTGTACAGAGCGGTGTTGAACAGACAAGCAAGCAGCTGTCCATCCCTGACCCACCTGGGCAGGTGGGCTCCCCATCCAGTCGGGATGAGGCGCACTCATCCCATTGGACCCACTGAGGGATGCATTGGCCTCACTGGGGGTGATCGACATCAGCAGGGGATCATTTTCTGCTACAGGTGTGGTGCCAAACATAACCAACTCAACATCCCTGTCCTCATGAAAGACACCAAGGATATGTAATATGTCACCCGCATAAACACTCTATAGGATCTTTCAAAGCTGTACTTGATTTAGGCCATTTAGATTGTACGAGGGGTAAAAAGTCGAGCGGTGTGACTGACAAACTCAATAGTGTCCTTAAGATTGCACTAAATATGTTTAAATGTCTTTAAAATTACACTAAATATGTTCAAAATTTCAATGCGTTTTAAGTAACAATTCCATTATGACATGGTAAAATACCCTGATTAGATTTATTCTTCAGTATGGTAATTCAGTGTGAGGCAACCTACTTAGGGCACTACTTAGAGATACACGGGTCAAAGATTGTTGTGTATTTACTTATTGTTCTGTTATTTATTAATGACTCAACATCAGCAGGACAGCGCAGATGCAGGACCAAGGTATGATTCCATGTTACATGCAATAGGAGTACTGAATGATTCCACCTTTGCATCACTGTCCCACCAGAGACCGGTAGTCGGCCCCTTACCGGCCACCATTTCATGATGGGCCGCCTGAAAACCTCCAAGACAGGAGGGGTGACGTCAGGAGGGAACATATGATGAACCACGGGGCGGAATTATGGCTGATGTTGAGCTCTCAACTCAGGTATTCGGGAATGCTGGGATTTGGATAAGATTTTCCTTGATATTTGGTCGCTTAGACAGAGTGATAATTTTATAGAGATTATAAGTTGTACAAGGGGCAAGTTTTGTGCAATTAATGGTTTACACGTTGGGATAATAAACCGGCGTTATGTCTGCGTTGGAGAAATAGGGGACTAGCAGCCGGGCAGCACGGTGGAGTTTGAATTGACATTAGGTTCACAATTAGTCACTGCCGCAGGACACATAAGTCTAGGGTATAACCGACGGGTATACAATGCCCAAACCAGTAAATAGTTTAAATGCCAGCCAGGCCCTGTTCTGAGGTAACTGAGATTACACCATGTTACAGTAAGACCAAGGTCACTGCAGTTCTAAAGGGGAACATGATTGCCATGTGGATGTTGTACACCGGGCAGAGAATGGATTTAGACAGTTGGAGGCAATAGGTTCCTGCACCACGCGGCCAGATCCACTACATTTGTTTAGAGCTGCGAGGATGATCAGAAAGCCATATGACACTTATAAGAGGGCAATTTCTTGTTCCTTGTGGTGCTGGTATTGTGTCTGTAATTCTGAATGAATTGACCCGAGAGAGGAACAAAGCAGGGGCCAGGGGGATCATTAGTGCAGGCTTTTGTTCTGAAATGTGGAAAGCATAATTGAGTGGTCCCCAGTTCAAGGTGCTGCAATTGTTGGGTCGAGACATACGACCCCCAGAAAACTCTGTCCTACTTGTGGTAACCGCAAACTGCACATCCCTCCATGCGGTAACTCAGAGTTCAATTCTGTCTAGTTAATGACTTCCAACTCAGCCCTTATTTCGGATAACAGGCGTACATCCATGTTGAAGTCCTACCTGCACAGCTTTCAGGGTGAAGGCATACGCCCGCCTTAGAACTACAGAGACACGGCAGTCCAGACCAGCCGCTTGGCTCCCACGCAGCCAGCCCACATGGTAAGTAGGTTCGTATAACTGCTAATGGTGAGAAGCTACGCACAACTTACCCAGACACCCAATCAGCAGTATCTAGTCAAGCTGGGGCAGGGGTGTCGAACGTACGGCCCGAGGGCCGGAACCGGCCAGCCGAACGAATTAAGTCCAGCCTAGGGGCTAAATGCATTATCATTGTTCGTGAAAAAAACATATACTTCGTTTAATTGAAAATCTGCAATTCCTATTCTGTCCACGAAGGGCGCTGTGTTATTAGAGCACACAACATGATGCAACATTGCAGCGGAACTCATTGCAGAAGGATGCACTGAGCTCCAGGTTCTGTAACAAGTTCAATTCTGTGTTTTGCCAGCTTTTGTTTAAGCACTGGCAACTTCGTATTTCTCATGCATGCTGACATGCATACATATAATGTATGCCTAATGTATGCATCAACAACGTACTTAATCGAATGTCAGTTTAAAACAGCTAAAACTTAGGGTTTCAACTGTGTGAAGCCAGATAATTAGTACAAATTGCTCCCCAGATGTTGAAAATTATTTTAAATCTTTCCTTGATTTTGTATGTTGTATTTAGTGATGCAGGACAGTGTTAAAGTACCAGAAACTGTGAATACTATTAGCAACATTGTACAATCACAGAAATCAGTTCTTATGCATAATGCATTTAAATAAATGCTAACTGAGTGAAGTATTGTTGAAATTGCAGATACCTTTTTTAAAACTTGAATTTTTTTTTATTTTTTTTTTTAAAGTTGAATTTGTTTAATATAAGAATCAATAAGTCCACTTTTATTGGTTAAATTTTAATCTTGCCATGAGTATACTTGTGTGGCCCCCTGCAGATCAGATTAAACTGGATGAGGCCCCTAAACCGAAATGAGTTTGACACCCCTGAGCTGGGATCTCGGTGAGATCGACGGAGCATCGCAATTGCCGTAGTAATTGGCCTAATTTCACCGTGAAGTTAATCCAACAGGAGTTAGTTGTAGCAGCCAAACTGTATTGAACTGTATTAAACCATCCCAGATCACACTTCCAATATCAGACATTGTAGTGCACATAGTATTATTAACAGTTATTTGTAATATTTTGTTATGGTCTTAGTAGTGTATTCTTACCTATTTAGTTCAATCGTATGTTTAGAATGTTTCTATACCATTGATCACTGTGCTTTCATTCCACAAAAGGCCCCTCAGAAGAAAGGCAGAGACAGCGGCACTGTGCAGAGCACCCTGCCCTGGACCACTTAGATGGCTAGAAAGCCCTCACCTAGGAGACTGACAACTAGCCCTGTCTGATCCCGGGACAGGGACCAGACAAGCCGGCGCAAAATAGACTACGTCAATAGTCAGTGACGATCCTAACGCTGCGATAGTGTGACAAAGTGTCATTTCACCTCCCTCCAGAGCCAGTACCCATATGTAATTGGGGACCCCAAAGACAAAAAGAGAGGGGCAGGCAATTGTGCTTCAGAGCAGTGGGAGATTGAACGGAGAGCACATGTCAGTCTGTACTTCCCACAAGTAATAAAAATCCAAATTTCACTTGTCTTACGTGTGCTATTTACTGGCCGTAATAGGAGTCAAATCTGACAAACATGCAGGTGATCAAAATGAAGAATACAAAACAGGACCGCTGTCAGAGATGGAGGATTAGGCTAGTGAACTTGGTGAACAGCCGGACTCCAACTTGGCAAGACAACTAGTGACTGGGGGTCAAAGTTGAGGAAGTTAAACAAGAGGCACGCTCTGAGTTGTGGAAGGAGTAAGGTCCAGGAGAGTTCGTGCTGCAATCAAGAGGCAGGAGGGCGGGCCGCTCCTTCTGACATACGGGTTGTAATTGTGAACATAAGTGTGAGTGAATTTATTGAGAGACAACAGGATGTTCTGAAAAGCGTAAGTTAGAAGATGTGTATGATAGAAATGAATACAGAGA
Source organism: Poecilia formosa (assembly GCF_000485575.1). Classification (NCBI taxonomy): domain Eukaryota; kingdom Metazoa; phylum Chordata; class Actinopteri; order Cyprinodontiformes; family Poeciliidae; genus Poecilia; species Poecilia formosa. Next base: position 148,464 of record NW_006800740.1, on the reverse strand, counting down.
GTTAGTTGTTAAGCATTCTGGATAGATGGAAACCCCTAAGACAGGTGTCTAGCTCATCCTGAGAAACACCCCACCAGTAAACAGGTCGCGACCGCACCACACGGCCTCACAAAACCACAGCCGGAAGAATTGGTGGAAGACCCCTGAAAGGTCCAATATGGATGTGAGTTATGATTCTAGTATGCACAGCATTGCGAATGTTTAATCGCCTGTGGGGATATAGATATTTTAAAGTTTTAATTAGGCTAGATGGAATCCTAGTACATCGCCGGTCCATAAACACTTACTTTTAGAAACCAAGATCTCCACCGGGGTAGAAATCATTGTGGATTTCTGGCCTATTGTCTCCAGATAGGCCAAGAAGGAAGACAGGCTAACTGGAGGGCAGGAGGGAACCATGCTTGACCCTCAGAGAACCCGCAGAAGGATGCGGGGGAGCAATTTCAAATGTGGCTGCGTCAACCAGCATAAGCAGGTGAGGTCCCTGGGCTCCTGGGGTCATATGAGTTAGAAGAGCAGTACGTTCTCTAATGTGGTTGGAGGTTACTGCAAATGTGGGCCAGAGAGTTGGCCTTCTGAATGACGTGGCTTCTGATGCCCGATGAAGAGAGTAAAGTGAAAAATTGAGCCTGGAGGGTGAGACCGTAGCACAGCTGGTACGCTGTGTTGAGGAAAATGTCATTCATTATTTATCATTGTTACTATTCTTATAGTTGCTCAGTGTTTCCACTTTGCTGCGTTCAAGTCTGCCCTGAAACAATTACACAAAATGTCCAAGGATGCTTACTGACTGGTTGCTACCGACCTTTGGTATGTTTGAGGGCGCAGGAAAAAAGGATTACATGTTGAATTCATTTATTTGATCATATAACGTAACGTATTGTAATTCACCAGGCCACTGGAAACGCAATGGGATACACTCCTGGTTCTGTATTGGAGCAGATGTAAATGCGAAACAAAGTCAGTATAGTAATACTACTTACATAAAAGGTTAGAGGTCTCTAATATCCCATGTACTTGAACTCAAACCTACTCATACAGCATCGGTTACTTGATTGGTGGAGGAAGCCACGCCCGCAGCTGCGCAGGCGCAGACCTCTGGGAGTAGAGAGGAAGATGGCGGCTTGTAAGCATTGTCGCTAACAGGTTAAGCTAACGCTGCATATCATCGAGCCCACGGTCAACGCCCCACTCTGAGTCAACCGAGTAACACAGGAGGCATGGACTGTAAATACTGGAGTCCTCTCTAAGTTATTTCCAAGGAACTACACTCATAGTCAGCCTGAGGAGAGAACTGGCGAAGAGTGGGCGGACCAGGGCCAGTAAACACCGCTGCAAGCAAGCAAACCCAGTCCCACCATCGCCCCCACCCCTCACAGGAAGCAAGCAAAGGTAATAAACAAAATAACACGGGAACACTGAGGGACCCGGTAGTGTTTCCCAAAAGCTACCACTATGAACCTGAACAGAAGGCAGGATCGGATCTCAGATGCAGAAGCCGCGCTGCTGCTTAGCCGGGGTGCTAGCTGTGCTTCGTCATGCTACGGAAGCAGAGACCCGAGCCGCAACCTCCCCCTGATGCTATCCAAGTATCTTATAAGCTTAATCTTGCAATCTGGGAGTAGATTCCATGGATTATAAACCTAGGCCTTTAATGATAAGAGAATATCAAGATCAAATTGATTATTGAATGTGAATTGAGTTGATTAAGCTCCAGTTCTATAGTTGTGGCTCAGTGGTTTGCCAGTTTACACCTCATCTAAGTTACTTTAAGCTGAGCTCACATGTATTCCATCAACTGGTGGAAATGATGAGTGCTCCGGAACAGAGAGCCATCAGAGAGACCTGACGAGGGCAGGTGAGAGGTTGTCATCTTTGGAGACCAGGACAACATTTATAAAGAAAGAAAGAAGGGGGGGAGGGGGGGCAGCAGGATAAAGGACCGAGTGGGGCATACCATGCTCTAGGGCTGTGTACTTTATGCTTTAACATGAAACGGTAGGTGTTGAAAACGTGCTATTGGAGAAGAAACCCTGATTCGATTTAGTCTTAGGTATGGTGGTTAAGTATGAGACATTGTATTCAGGACAATGCCAGGAGATATGCAAATCAGAAATTGTTTATTTATTTATTATCGACTCGGCATCGGCATGAAGTGCAATGCAGGATCAAACTTGATTCCATGCTCTATAACATTGGAGGACTGCTTGGTTCCACCTTTAAACCTCTGTCATTCCAGAAGCCAAAGGTCTACCCCGTTCGGCCACTGCGTTCAAAAGGGGACACCTGAAGACCACCTGAGAGGGGGGAAGAAATCCGGAGAGACGGTATGGAGAACCACAGTGCGGAAATATGGCTGATGTAAATTCTCAACCTAGGTATTCGAAACTGCTGGGAATAGGAGAAGATTTCCCTGGTATTTGGTCATTAAAATCAAATAGCTTTAACCGGTATTATGAGTTGTATGGGGAACAGGTTGCATGCGATTAACAGTTTACATGTTTGGATAATAAAACCTTATTTATGATAGCGTTAGAGAGACTTAGCTCCAGCGACCTAGCGGTAGAGTTAGGTGTTTGGTTTAACATATAATCGCTGCCACGGGCCACATGGATTCAGGATATAATGGTCAGGTATACGACGCCCACAACGGCAGATAGCCAAATGCCCGCTCAGCCCCGGTCTGAGGCATCAGAGAGCCCCACAACGTCACAGCTCGGCCCCCAGTCTCTGCGGCCAAAGAGGCCATAGTTGCCCTGGATGGAAACATAGGGACGGAGACTGAGTCCAGACTGTAAGAGGCAGTGGGTTCATGTACCACATAGTCGGATCAGCTGTGTTTGTACGGACTCAGTGAGGCTGGTCAGAAAGCTATTTAACTTATGTAGGAGGGCAAACATTTTGTTCCTTATAGTACTGGTATTGTGTCTGTAGTTCTGATTACATTGATGTGAGATTAAACATTTAAGAAATGTTTCTATATTGCTAATCATTCTGCTTACTTTCCCAGAGGGCCTCTCTTAAGAAGGGCGGAGACAGCAGCTCTTCACAGAATGCTCTGCCTTGACTTCTTCAATGCTACAGAACCATCACCTTGGAGCTACACAATTTGTCTTGTCTGATCCTGGGTCAAGGACCAAACAAGCCAGTGTGAGATGGATTGTGTTATTAGTTAGAGATAATCTTGCACTGTACTGTATGATGAAATGCCTATACCCCACCCTTAGAGTTTTAGCGCTCTCTGTGATTAGGGATCCTAAATGCAATAAAAAGAGAGGGGCAGACAAATGTGCCTCAGGGCGGCGGGGGATTTGTAACTGAAAGCACATCTATGTCTGTTCACCTCGCAAAGATAAGAATCAAACCTTCTCCTGTCCTCTTATGTTGTTTGCTGTGTTCAATAAGTGTCAATTCTGACAGACACTCAGGTAGTCCAAATGATGAATACAGACCAGACCGCTGGCAGAGATGGAAGACGGAGCTAGTGGCCTGACAGACAGCAAGATTCCTACCCTGCAGGACCACCGGTGACTGGGGGTCAAAGTTGAAGAAGTCATACAAGAGGTTCAGCCTGGATTGTGGAGAGAGAATGATCCGGATAGCTCTATACTGCAATTCAAGAGGCAGCAGAGGCGTGCGATGCTGCTTATGACATGAGGTTTAATTGTGAACATAAGAGCATGTGAAGTTGTTGAGAAACAACAGGATGTATTGTAATGTCACTGTTCTAGAAGGCGTGCAAGATCCATTTGTGAGCGCTTGTTATGCTCGTGGGCGTGTCCCAGCATCTGCCATCCTGAGATCCAATAAGAGGGGGGAGGGGGCCCATCAGACCCGGAACCTCTGCAGAAAGAGTTATGCTTGCTGGGACATGATTGCCAGAAAGCTGATCAAGAGTGGGACACCGGCTCATCAGTGGCTGAAGGCTGATGTTTAAGAGGAAACACTGAGAGTTTGAGATACAGAAAGCTTGAGATATTCAAAACTGTGCTGCCACTCAGCAATGCACCACAATTAAATGTATTTATATTTTCGTGCGTTAAAAGGATTGACTTGTTTCCTGGCCCACCTCTACTGTATTAATCATGTAGTAACCGAGCCTGTTTCTTAAATTAAATAGAGTATCTAGCATTAGGTACACTAATGTCAGCCCCCAACACAGCATCCTGTATTGACAAGTACTAATTTTAACACATTGATGAAGTGGTGAGGACAAATGCAGGTTAAATCAATTACACACGGAGTTTGAAGGGATTATTGGGGTGAAGACTCCCCGAACTGGCAGAAAATAAGAATAAGTTCAAGAATGTGTTTCTAAGCATCTTAAGTAGGTAGAAGTTGATAAAAGTAGGTGTTTAGTGTATCATGGAAAACACCTTATTTGTTGACAAGTCACAGTCGCACCATAGGACATGATAGAACCACAGCCAAAATTATATTGATGGAAGCCTCGGAAGAGGTCTAAAATGGATATGGAGTTATTATTTCTGTGTACAACATTACACATGTTTATTGATTGTGATGGATAAGTATTGAAGTTTTAA
>NW_006800740.1:139327-142516 GCF_000485575.1 Poecilia formosa | reverse complement strand
GCCTTTACCCTGCTTTCTGCGTGTACCTGGAGAGATCTCACAAGTCCATACCAGTTTTCTTGACAATGTATTAACATTAAACAGTAGATGTTGAGAACATGGCTATTGGTGAGAGACCCTGATCAGATTCAGTCTTTGGTACGGTGGTTCAGTGTGAGACGTTGTAATCAGGACAATGTTGGGAGGAGTGCAAATCGGAAATTATTTATTTATTATTATTTATCATGTATTATCAACCCAGCGTCAGCATGACCACAAAATGCAAGGTTAAAGCTGATTTCCTGCCTCATAACATTAGAGGACTAAATGATTCACCTTTGAACCCCTGTCATTACAGAGGCCGAAAGTCAATTTCACTCCAGCCACTGTGTCGTGAGGGGGAAACTTGAAAATCTCCAGGAGAGGAGGGATGAAATCCGGAGAGACATTATGGTGAGCCACGGAGCGGAAATATGGCTGGCATTAAATTCACAACCTAGGTATTCAGAGCTGCGGCTCAAAAGAGGACGCTACTGCCATGGAAGGGACACACAACAATAGAGAATGAATCATGATCGTTGGAAGTGGCTGATCCAGTACCACATAATCAGATTGGCTAGATTTGTACAAAATCTGTGAGGGTGATCAGAAAGCTATTGACTCATATAAGAGGGCGATAATTTTGTCCCTTATAGTACTAGTATTTGTGTCAGTAATTCAGATTACATTGATCTGAGAGTAAACATTTAGGAAATGTTCCTGTATTAATAATTAATCTACTTTCCTATCCCCTAGGGCCTCTCTTAAGAAAAGCATAGACAGCAGCTATTCACAGAATGCCCTGCCCTGACCTCTTCGACAGCTACTAAACCATCACCTTGGAGCTCCACGATTTGTCCTGATTGATCCTGGGTCAAGGACCAGACAAGCTAGTATGAGGTAGATTGTGCTGCTAGTTAGCAGTATTCTTGTCACTGTAACTGCGTGATAACGTGCCTTTCCCCTCCTTTTAGAGTACAGTGCTCTCTGTGATTAGGTGTCCTAAAGGCAACAAAAGAGAAGGGCAAGCAGATGTGCATCAGCGCAGTGGGAGATTTGCAACTGAGCACGTCTCTGTCTGGTCACCTCGCGAGTTAACAGAATCAAACCTTCACTTGTCTTCCTGTGTTGTTTGCTGTGTTTAATAGGTGTCAATTCTGACAGACGTGCAGGTGGTCAAAATGATGAATACAATTGATCTGCTGGAAGAAATGGAAGATGAGGCTGGGGAGCTTGGTAGACAGCAAGAATCCTACCCGACAAGACCACTGATGACTGGGGGTCAAGGTAGGAGAAGTCACACAAAAGGACCAGTCTGATTTGTGGAAGGAGTACGGCCCTGGATAGCTCCATACTGCGTTTCACGAGGTGGAAGGGGCGTGGAATGCAGCTTATGTCATAAAAGTTTAATTGTGAAGATGAGAGCATGTGAAGTTGTTGAGAAGCACCAGAATGTTAGTAGTGTCTCAGTTCTAGAATACATGCATGATCCTTTTATGTGTGAAATGTTTATCATCCTTCTGGGTTTGTAACAGCATCAGCCATTTTGGAACCCAACCAGAGGGAGGAGGAGGCCCACCCAAGATTAGGATCATCTACAGGAGGGTTATGCTTACTGGAGCTCAACTGGCCAGAGAGCCGACCAAGACGTTGGGGAAAATGGCCCATGAGCCGACTGCCGGCCGAAGCCTCCAGAAGGACATCGAGAGCTCAAGACAGAGGCAGCCCACGATACCCAAACTGAGGGATTGAAACAAAGAGACTGTTGGAAAAGTAGCATCAGAGTGTCTGTGTGTTACTTTGGTGTCTAGCCTTTCAGCTATATCAGTTCACTATATAGCACTGTCCAGGTAAATAAATCCTGTTGCTGAATGTCCTAGTTTATTGCGGACCAGAAGGGGGGAGGAAATGAGTGAGTATTAAGAAGCAGTGAGGTGTTTGTAACGTTAGAGTATTTTTAGAGGTATATGTTCCTTTTGTTGCAGAAGATTTATTGACTTTATGGACGTGTCCTTGTAGCAGCCATCTTGGAACCCAGTAAGAGTAAACCCACCTCGAACCCAACTCTATAATGGAGTCAGCTTTATTAGCTGGGGTTTGACTGGCTGGGCAGTCCACTAAGGAGGCGGGGACAGCAGCACACAAGGCGACTGCTGGCTAATGCTTAGAATGACCTCAAAGTTAAGACAACACTACAGACTCAAGATCACGAGAGATGAGAGATCGAAGCCAAAGGGCCGCTCTAACTGAGTGATGGCAGCAGAGCAGGGGAACGAGACAGAGAGGCCAGAGCAAGGAGCTGCAACCAGGGCCCTGGCACCATCAATTTCCTAATGTAGAAAGGCGGCAAGTCAGCACATATGTCAGGAGCAGAATCCAGACATGCATTCAGTGGAAAATTAACCCCAGATTCAGTGGAGTTAAGTAGAATGCACATGTTATGTCTCCTTGAAAGAATGGAATTTACTAAATAAATCCCCCACTGCCTCATGAACAGTTCAAAGCAGTGTTAATGCTCAGAAAGCTTAATGTTGTAAGGACATTAAAAGAGGATGTTGACTGTATCAGCACTTTCTTTGTAGAAGCAAGGATTGTGAGAAGGGAAGCTTACAGATCACTATTACCTTCTTAACTAAGGGGAGCCTCCTAAGGTTTGAACTGAATTGATATGATTACATTAATGTGCCCACTTTGGGAGGTTAAACATGTACTCATAGATTCTAAACAGAGTCAGAAATAAAGCAATCACCTGTACCATCTACTTTGGTGAAGGACATGTCAGAGTGTCCCCGACAAGGTCAATAATTGCACCAGTTTTAAGCAAATCAAATTGGTGTGTTACACCAGAGTTGACACTCTGAAATGCCCAGTAATTGAAAGTATCAGTATTTCCATGCGTTGAGAGGATTGACCTATACCTGGCCTACTATTATTGTATAAATCATGTGGTGTGACTGATTATAAAGCATGTTTATTGTATTGAAGTAGAGTATCTGGCTTCTGGAGCATAAGTGTTAACCCCTATTACAATAACCTTAATTGATAAGTACTTGTTTATAACACATAAGATGAGGTGGTGAAGACGAGCAGAGGTCGAATCAGTTACACAGGAGTTTGAGAGGTTAATTAGGATGAAGACTCTCGTGACTGGCAGATAATAACATAAGCTCA